>NW_023276806.1:242725111-242895111 GCF_003668045.3 Cricetulus griseus | reverse complement strand
CTGGCCAGACAGCTCATTGTGAGTCTGTATTTTGTAGTGCATGCCCTTATATCCATGTAATGTGATCATAGTGGTTACAACATTGCTAACTTGGAAACACCTGGTCAATACACTTCATAGATTCTACAGTTTTCCATTTTCAGTTCATTTATTTATGACTTTGACATGCATCTTGAGTTCTTCAGTGTTACAAGCACTGAGAAGGAATCCAGATGGGAATAAATCAGGCAATGTTAAGCAAACCATCATGAGAGCAAATTAGCAAATACAAATTGTGGAAGCACCAATGAAGGGAAAACTTCTCAGTAACAATACATAGGAAAAGACAGCAATTTGCCATTGGGGTGGAAGTAGATTATGAATAATAGGGTACTTTAAGCAGAAAGTTAAAAATAGCAGTTCCCAGGTAGAGAGTTCACAGCAGAGCTTTCTGAGCTTGGTGGAATTTTGTCTGTGAAGCTCTACCATCAGAGAGCACTATGCTTGCAAAAGATATCATTAGTGTGGTAGAAAACAATAAAGAAAACCTGAGATGAGAATGAACAGGCTAGCAATGGCTGGAGTTCGGTGAGCTTTACTAAGACTCTAGAACTTAAGTGCAGGGGGCAGTATGGTGATGGTCTCATAGAGGGGATGACAGACTTTAATTACATCTATACAAGATCTTCTCTTCCATTATCCTGGTATGGATTCCACCCGTCATCCCCTACCCTTACTAAAACTGGGAAACAGGAGCTATATTCCAGGCTCATCCTTAAGAATCGAGAAGAAGGGTTAACAAAGTTATGGACAAATTGCAATAGCTAAACAATATTTACATTAGCCTTAGTGGCTTGATGCTTGTTTTTCTGCATAAGCCATGCACACAGCATATTTAATGACTGGTGGCATTCTACAAATAGTAAGATAGGAATAATTTCCTTCCGTTTTGTGGCTTTGATATGCTAAATATGTCTTTAATTCTGTATTTGTGAATATATACATATAAGGCTTAAGTGAAATTTTCCACTTGGCCTGGGAATGATTCCCTCAAGAGCCATGGCATATCTAACAAAACTGAAATATCAGGCATGAGAAATCCCCTTCAAGTTGTTGTCAAGGGAACCTAAGATTCTCCATAACATTAGAGACCAATGTTGTTTTACATTCTTACCTCCAAGATCCTGAAGGTTATTCCTCATTGCTGAAGACACTGCATTTTGGATACAGGACCTAGAGCTGGCTCTGACCTTAAAGCTTCCTCCCTAAGCTTTCATTGTATAAGAAGGTGCCATGCAAGCTTCCTAGGGAAGAAATCTATGAACTACAACAACAACCATCATGGCATAACAGCGCAATAGCGACACTCATACCTTGACAGTAACCAACATCTCTCTAGTTAGACTTAAGGCCCACTCAGCAAGAGATAAATAATATCTAGTATGGAGAACCTAGCCAGTTACCATAGTTAGTAAGGCCATTGATCTTGGAGAAGAACCTACAACTGTCACTTTGCTAAATCAATGTAATTGCTTGCTTCATTCTCAATGTTTATCTTTATACCTACAAGTAAATATAGCTCTTTTACCCTCAACAAAGAAACTTCTCTTTTACAATGGACAGAGAGGCTATTGTAGAAATCCACAACCAATCAAAACACAGAGAACAAGTGATCATATGGTTTCTAGATTCAACAGATACATCTACAACTCAACTCCTGCACCTAAGTTTCAGACAACATTGTGGATATGTGGGTATAAAGATTAAAAGAGCCAGAGGAACAGGATATACACTGTGGCTGTGAGATTCTGTTTCCTAGAAATGTCAAGGAGGCTATACACATGAAGACTCAACACCACATCTACTTAAATAAGACTGGACCAAAGGTGACATGCTAACATAGAAGGGAGAAATCTTGCATGACCCCAACCCAAGACAAATAACTATAGGCAAGAGAAATGCTAGGAAATAATCTTCCCCAGAAAAAGGCTTCCGATTTGTATTCATCACCAATCCCTTAGTTCTGAAACTATATACATAGTAACAATTAAATGAAATGAGGACAAAGGCCATGAACTGAAAGACAGCAAGGCAGGGATACATAGAAGGGCTGAAAGAAGGAAAGTGAAAGGGTAAAATCATGTAAATTATTTAATTTTAATTAAAAAATTTAAATGTGTCTTTAAGAATCCTCAGGTTTATTTGTATTTAACCTCAGAAGGAGCATAAGCCCCAGGAAAAGCCTCATGACTGAAGAGTTTGAATCTTCTCACAGCCAGACTAGAACATGGGCATACGCAAGCACACACTCTGGGACATGAGCAGTGTGTCTTCCCAGGGAATAGAAGTGTGTTGATTAAGAGGCCAGATCATGTCTGATCTTATGGGATGCTGCATTCTAAGTAGTGTGCCTGCAGAGGAACCAATGTTAAAACAAAAATATCTATGGAGATTTTGCAATGGCCAAACCACAATACAAAGAAACCTGTAATCACATTAATGTCCTTAATTCATCCAATTACATAAATACAGTATTATAAGTTGCTTTTCTCCTTTCCTTGTATCACTGCCTTTTCCTCTAAGACCAATGGTCTTCAGTGAACACATATGTATATCATTAGAATATTTTACTGATTTAAAAGGTATCTCTTAATTACTGAATGACCCCTAGAAGCAATATTCAATCTCATGGAATTGTAAATAACTTACAATTAACAGTGAAGAGAATCCAAATCAAAAAGAAAAATGTATTAAAAACCATAGTGGAAAATGATAGTAATTAGGTCTCATTGTATCTGAAAGGGAATATTTGGAAAACACAAATTTTTAGAAAAGTTGCAGAGAATTAAGTGTTTCTTACTTTTTTCTTGAAAGTTATTTGTCTTGAATAATGCAAAAGAATCTGTTGCCTTGTTTCACCATGTAAAGAAAAGTCACTGCCACACCACACTGGTTACCATCTGGGCAGAGATTAGAAAGTGGAAAGAGCATAAGCTGAATGATTGATGAGAAAACTGTGCCTTTTGCCTACATGTGAGAGAGGTTGTACCTTTACCAATAGCCATGAATTGGAGGGCACAATGACTTAAAGCTATAGAACATTTTAGAGTAGAATCTCATCACTTTGTACTGAGATTGCATCAATACTGCTTGACAGTCCATGAACAATAAAATAAAGCCAAAGAAAACAATTCAATGTTTTGTAAGGAATTTGAAATAAAGTAAACTTAAAGGTAAGCATTCCTAAGGGAATATAAAAAGTTCAAAAAAAAACCCTGAAGTTTTCAAATATCATGTTTAATAAATGATAGGTTTTTCCCTATAAATTTTGTCATAACAGAAATACATTTGTGGGGCTGAACCTTGACTGATCCTTTTTCATATACACAAAAGTATTTTGCAGGTGATCACAGATTTAAGTGGAATGTCCATTTGAGAAAATAAGCAGAAGGCCCTTGCTATTGACCCTTCTTGTACTCAAACATGGAATGACCAGTCTTGATTTTAAGAAAACTAACTAGTCCTGGGAATTACGGCTCCTTCCCAAATTCAAGTAAGCACCACAAGGTCTATGTCTGTGTGGATGGAGAATGGATGCACCGAGTGGACCATTGATGGTGGTTGTATTTACTATACACCAGAAAGTTCCAGAAGCTGTAACTATGGCAGAAATTCAACACAGACAAAAGAAAAGACTATGCACAATAAATGGGCACCTCCATGTAGTAAAATCTGCGATGTGAAGACCAGGGTCCAGCGTAGGTTGAGGAGTGGTGCTTGGATATTGGAGAAAAAAGCATAGAGACTCAGCAGAACTACAGTAATCAGGAACCACATCCATTTGAGAGCATCCATGACAGTGTGTGGTCACTTGCTCTCTTGCTTTTAGCTAGAGATCAACATTTTCCTGGTCTGTTCTCCAAAGCCTGAAGCTTGTATCAAATAAATTTTCTAAGCCCTCTCCTTTATGTCTATTGATTTTCTGCTAGTGGAGAGTTTGAGAAAGTAGTAGCAGGAAGAGGAAGAGTAGGGCCTCCTCTCTCACTGCTTGTAGGGTATTGCTATCAGCCAGGTTGTCGACCTTATGTGTGGCCCGAGACTTCAGGTACCTTTGTGATTTCTAAAGAGCACCATGTGATAAGGGCAACATACAGCCAAAAGGACAGCTGAGAATTCTTCTTGGTCTTTTATTTCATCACCCTTTCCTTTTTATTATCCTGGGATTAAAAGTTTCCAGGGATTTTAGAGAGACAGCTCTGTGGTTAAGGGCATTTGCTGCTCCTCCAGGAGACTTAAGCTTGGCTCCCCAAATCCATTCATGTATCTCCCAAGTTCTTGAAACTCCAACTCCAGGGGATACAACTCATTCTTCTGGTCTCCTTGGGTACCCCCACAAAAATAAATTCTAACATTTAATTTTAAAAAGACTTTCCAACAGTCTTTACTTCCAACTTGCTTCTCTATTAAGTCTTTGTAAAACTTTTCAAAGACATATTCTATATTGGTTTGACATATTTTAGGTTGATTTTGGTCTTTCTGGATGGATGATGATTGATACAAGTTGTGTCTTACTCAAAAAAAAAAAAAAGTTTACTCCACACTGTAAGGGCAAAGAAAAGATATGAGTATCTTACCTGTGTTAAAGTAAAACCATCAATACAACTCACTGAGCTGGGCAGTCTCCAAGCCACAGATTGATCCCTTACTTGCCTTTGTTGCTCTCTAACTGGGGTGAAATGGGAGACTTCATTTGCAGATGGAGTCATTGTCAGTGACCCTCACTGGTAAGCTTTATCATATAAACATGTGCTAATTCGGAGATAATAAAAGACTATATGGGGGAAAGCAATGATAAAAATGTGTTAAATATGTATATGAAATGCCAGGATGAAATTCATCATTTTGTACAACAAGCATATGCTATAAAATATAAATCAAACCATAACAGATGAAAATGGAGAAAATATAATTTCTGTGAGTTATTTCCATACAAGACCCATATCATAAGTGAGGGCACTGAGGACTCAATTTTGTTTGTGGTCATTGGCATAGTAACTGTCTCCAAGGAGACAGCAAATATTAACCTCCTTCCTCTGTCTCAGAAGAAAGAAGCATCTCAGCAAGATCATGGGCATTTGATCTCTGAAAAGCATTTCCAGTGACCCTTAACCACTTCTCACACCATCTTCTCTGCTGTAACACTTTCTATAGTAATGCTGGCAACTGACTCATTTGTCTAAAATCTCTTTAAAAATTCATCTTTTAGAGGAACTGTCAGATAGCCAAAGGAAGAAAAACACACATGCAGTTACATCTCTTTATCCTAAATGTCTTGGAAAACACCACTGTTAAACATCCCTTTGAATCTGAAAATCTCATTAGTTCTCATTAAACTTCCTGATCTAAGGTGAAAGGGTTTGCAATTCTAATAAGGAACAAGGAGGGGGAGAAAGAAAGCTTTACAAGTACTGGCAGCAGATTGAAAAAATAATTATGTGAACATTTAATTACTTGGAACTCAATTGCTAAGAAAGGAATGATCAAATTTAGTTAATTTTTCTATTAATAAAGCAGTCATTTCTTGGATTAGATTAATTACTGATCAAGAAAATATTTAAATTTTCATTACCCCGAGCTTAAGGCTGAGCTTATCCCTCTATTGTTACAGGTTTGGAAAAAGAAAGGATTTCTCTGTGGCCTGTGGGTGTCTCATTTGTAAAGCAGAGAGAACTACATTCCAGTCAGCTCTAGGAGTCTTTGTTGCTGTACAGGAAATCCCTGATGTCTAAAAGGTTTAGCATTTTTGCCTTTCCTGTGATCTACAAATGCCAATGACTATTGTGCCCCAAGAATATGTTAGCTTTAAACACATGTGATTGTAAATTACATGGAAGTAGCTCATAGAAGTCCTCTAGGATATACTTTTAAACATAACTAGTAGTATGGAAACAATTGCAGCAGGGGAAACTGCAGGCCTAGGAAGATCAATGGGTAACAGAAACCTATAGTTCAAGAACACTTCCTTTCCCTTCATTAACTACAATTAAATGTTCCAACTGCTCTGCTTACCAATTATTCTATTATGTTGAGTGAAACTCAGCTTGGACAAAACAGTATTTATACTTTATATGGTAGATATATATGTTACATATATACAGTATATTATATTACATAAAATTTATATATCATACTATATGTAGTATAATAATGCTATAATAGAATTATAACATATTTTATAGTTCTTTTTATCTTGATATTCTCAGTCAATCACATCAGTTGAAGATTTGGGGACAATTATCATGATCATATAACTAATTAGCTGAGATTTTATATGAACTTTAATTAGTTTAGCCTGAACTAAAATAAGACTTCATATAAAAGCAAAAAATTTAAGACATTTGTCAAGACAACAATCAAAACATGTTCTACACATTCATTCTTTCATACATCAAAAACTAAAAATTGAAAGCCCATATAAGTTTTATGTACAAGTCATGATATTCCTATTAGTGGCTAAGGAATGATACTGTGATTGTTATACAAAAAACAAACAAACAAACAAAAAGGTACATTAACAAATAGTCTCTTCGGCCACTAGTTACTTCATAACTCATTTACCAAATTAATTCTGACCCAAGCAAGTGGGAGCTCACTGACTCTAGACTCACAGCTGGGGAACCTGCGTGAGACTGAACTGGGCACCCCAAATGTGGGTGACAGTTGAGGGGCTTGGGCAGTTTATGGGGCCTCTTGTAGTAGATCAATACTTATCCACAGCATAGGAATGGACTTTGGGATACCATTTCACAAAAAGGGATACTCCCTGAGCCTAGACACACGGGGAAGGGCATAGGCCTTATTCCAAAGGCTATGACAGATTCTAAAGACCCCCCTCATGGAAGGCCTCACTCTCCCTGGGGAGCAGAAATGGTATGGGATAGGTAGCATGTTAGTGGGGGGCAGGCGAGTAGGGAAGGGAGAGGGAAATGGGATTGACATGCAATTTCTAATTTAAACAAAAAATTGGAGGAAAAAGCTCAGAAAAAGTTGTGGACAATGTATCTGTGTGTATATGTATATGTTTATGCATACATGCCCTTATGCTTGCATACATGTGGATGTGTGTGGATATTGATCCACAAGTGTGTGTGCTTATAAGGGCTAGATCTCAGCACCAGGAGTTTTCCCCAATCACTCTCTTGGTTTTTGAGGCAGCATCTGGTAATGAATTTGGCTCAGTTTTCTCCAGACTAGCTTGTCAGTGACCTTCAGCTATCTGCCAGTCTCCATTTCTCCACAACCAGAATTCCAGGTGCTCACCACCTTCACTCATTTATACATGGGTTCTGGACATTTGGAGTCAGATCCCCATATTTCATGACAAGCATTTTACCCGCTTACCCAACTCTCCAGACCCAGCATATCCTGGCGGTGTTATCCCAGATTAAGAGCTACTTACATCCCTAAAAGAATATATTTGTGATTGACTTCACAGTCACCAGCTTATCTAATGCCTTAAACCAGACACTGAGGTTTAAATAATGTAGAGAATTCTGTTTAGAAGAGATGTTACCAAAAGTAATGATGTTATTGCTCCCTAAGGCAATTACCAACTTCTAGGTAGCTAACTCTGCAAGTGAATCACAATGTTTTGTTCACACACAACTTTCCAAATGGATTGCTCAAATCCACATTTCTCACATGTAATTCAAACCAGGTTTAACATTTTATCTGCTCCTACTTTTTTACTGATTTGAATAAATAATTAATAAAATAAATCCATAATAATTAATAAATAATTACTACATAATTTCATTTTTGTGAAATTATATTTTTAACTTTAAAGAATTTGGATTTTTCTTAAAGGCACTGAATATTTTTGAATATTTTATTTTAACATGCCAGGTGTTAAATAAATAGAAATGAAGTGCAAATTATTTAACAAAAATAAAATGTCAATAAACATTGAATAGTATGCATTTGAAAGACATTTTAGGCCTTTAACCCATATTTTTCCAGTGTGTTTCTGGGTGGTGCAAGAGGCTGGAGGCCAGAGCACTGGCTCTGCTGTTGCTGACATGGAGACTCTGTCCCTTTCTTACTATTTCAATATCCCAACCTGAAGCTGAAGCCACCCTGGGTGCACATGCCACCAGCTATGATGGCGTATGCCCTGGTGGTAGTGTCTTACTTCAGTACCAGAGGAATAATCTTTTATGCTACTGTTAAACCTCGAAATATTGGCTCAATGATGGTGAACATGGGCATCAGAGACCAGTATCTTTCTTGGCTTACAGAATAAACAAACAGTGTATTATGAAAGGATTTGGGTCTAGCTTCCTATTATACACTGGGAAGTTGAGATTTCATAATCCTGCACCAAACCAATGCACCAAATATTCCATAACTTGGTAGGTTCCTTCTGCTCTTTATTGACTTTGTTCCTGCTGAGTTTCCTCATGGCTGCAGTGTTACTGAGAATGAAATTGCCTAGATACCTGATGGGCTAGTGCCTCTTGAGAATAAATCAGTGGATCCTGGATTTGCTCCTGTTAATGAAGTTTTAAAGGCTGAACCACTCTCTTGAGCAATGTGGAAAAGACTGAAGAACAAATTAAAAGCAGCATTGAATGACACATTAGCAAGCAATGAAAGCAAGGACTGGGATTCATGGTACCAGAGACAAGTCCATTACAGTATTTTTCCTCTCATGTCCTATTCTGATGTATCAACTGTGTTGTGTCATTTTTCTTCTTAGTTTTGTTTGTTTGTTTGTTTGAGACAGGGTTTCTCTGTGGCTTTGGAGGCTGTCCTGGAACTAGCTCTTGTAGACCAGGCTGGTCTGGTTCTTTTTCATTAGAGTAAGGAAAAATAGACAAAACAATATTCTAGGTTGGTTTTATTCCTAGTCTGGCAGCTGGGGAACCAACAAATGACTAAACCAGACCCCCGGAATGTGGTGTCAGCTAGGAGCACTGGGCCTCTGGCAGTGGAACCAGAATGTATCCCTCATGCATTAACGGATTTCAGGAACCCATTTCCTACAGAGGGATACTCCCTTAGCCTAGATACACAGGGAGGACCTTGCCCCAAATGACTTGACAGATTTTGATGATCCCTCATGGAAGATGTCACCCTCCCTGAGGAGTGGATGGGGGATGGGATGAAGAGGGACCCGTGTGGGGAATGGGAGGATGGGAGGGAGAGGAAATTGACACTGATATGTAAAATAAGGTTGTTTCTAATTTAAATCAATTTATATTAATACCCCTTTAGAGCTGATGGTGCAAGATGGTGGGAAGGTTATGGTAGGTATCTTCCACAAAGTTTCACATAGGACTGTTGTTTAAAAAGTTAGATGATCTGGGAAATTATGTAGGTATGTTTTGAGTCAATGTAATACATGAGGCAAGTATGGTTTGCTAGCACATTTTCCCAGGAGGATTAAATAAGAAGTGTTTACTGCCATTGTATTTTATACATGTACATTTGAATATAATCTGTCAACACCTTTGCTTTCTTTAGAACAGCAGTTGGTATTTTTAGCACTTAGATTTTAAGTCAATATGCACATTTTATTTCCTTCTGCCTTCCTGTTCATTTTATGCTTTATCTGTATGTGATTAATTTATGAGAAATAACTCCAAAGATATCATCATGGAAACCAGAGACATGGTTCTGCAGTTAAGATCACTTAACTTTGAGAGGACCTGGGTTCAGTTCCAAGTACTCACATCAGAAATTCACAACCACTTGTATTTCAGAGGATCCTATTTCCTGTTGGGTTACTCAATCACCTGCAAATACATGGTGCACATAGGCAAACATACATATGTTTCAATAAACATAAATATTTTAAAGGTATCACTAAATAAGGTGGCTTCATGCATGTGAAATATGTTTCATGTATGCTAGGAAGGAAAGTATATTGGACTGAAATGAAACTAACTCTATAAAGGGAAAAAGAGTCTCCCAGGACATACCTAAAATGATATCAGTGTATATGCATATAAAATATGCTCTGCTCAGACTTTGGTAGGCTTTGTAGTGTTTTCCACTAGCAATTCTACAGTGTTCCAAACAGTAAAATTGGAAATAGAGGGAAATAATAAGAGAGAAGGGAAACAGAGGGACAGAGAACTCATTTATAACAAAGGTCTAAGACAATAAACAAGAGTAGATTGTAGATTTTACTACTAGTTTTACAAATGAGGAATAATGACGGCTATTATTACACTGTCTTAAGAAAGTATTTGAACAATGTGCTACTTAACATATGAAAATAATATGTTAGTGAAGATCTCATAAGGAGTGTTGCTGAGTTGAACTAACCACAAAGTTTTAAAATACAAAATAATGAGAGAAAATGTTTATTTAAAGCAATACTGTTTCATTCTAGACAGGTCTATAGACAGACAGAGATGGATGTATAGAATATATATACATGTATATGTGATAGATGATAGACAAGAGACAAAGAGATATATGGCAAAACAATGGCTGTTACTGGCAACATTTGAAGACTTACACATTCAACATGCACCAAAAAGTCAAATTATTAAAATACAAGTGTAATGACATGAATGCATTGACTAGGCAAATAAAAAATATTGACCAAATTTTTATGAGTTTCAGGTCCTGCATGTCAGGGAAACAAAACAATGAAAAAAGCATTTAATTTGCATGTGGACAAACATACTATCATTTTATATTGCTTTCACATCATCCATTTGGATGATGTGAAATGGATGTCAACTATAATGTTTTTCTTTTTGGCTTCATGCCTGCCATACTGAGTTCAAGTCCCTTACGAATAAAAACATTGCTACCCCTTTGTAAAGGGGACAATTAGCAGTATTTCTCATAAAATTATTATCCTTTGCTAAAATTCATTGTTTTGTCATTATGATTTGAAAGAAAAGTTTATAAAATGGAAAAGTGTGTAACATATTCAAATAACTTTGTCAAATGCTTACTCTTTTGCCTATGATATTCAAATTACCTAAAATCTTGACAAAATGGATATTGCTGCAATGAGTTATTGTACTATGGGGGAGGGGTTTTGTTGTTATTTTGGGGGGGTATTTTTACAAAAAAATCTCTGAGTAGTCTAGGCTCTTTTTCTATCCTTTACTTTTGATAACAAAAGTTAATATTGATAAACATAACAGAAAAATTGTACTGTGACTTTGGCTTAAATATATCAGATGAAAAGTAGTGTATTTCTAAATTTAAAGTGCTCTTCCTGCCTCATAGGAGTTACTTGCCCTCTTGCCATGTTCCTCTGTCTACATGTTAGAATGGCTTAGAAATTTGGCAAGAAGAACAGATGTAGGTGAGAATGTGGAGAAACCAGGGTGCTCTCATAGGGCGAGTAGGAAAGGAAACAGCACAACCATGCTGAAACCAGCATTTGGCAGTTTGCCACACTTTAAAAATACTTCTAATTCTTCACTAAATTCATTGAGCATAAGCAGTTCTGGATTTCTTATCATTAGTTTCATAAATGACATTTCAGTGTAAATACACTTTTCTAGCTTCAAAGTTTCCTTATCCTGAATGGAATTCAGAGTCGTCCCACCTTGCAAAGTAGTAACTGATGACAATATTCTTACTACATGTTGATGGTGAATGGCAAGAACAGGAGAAGTTGTACACCATCAGTAGCTACGCAGTCATCAGCACATAATTGAATTTGCACAATCAACACAGTTCCACCCTCTCATGGTCCTAAATTCTGTAACTACATTTAACTATAGACCATTTGTCTAGTATTTGAGAACACACTTCCCTATGCGGTAATAGAAAGGTGAGCCAGTACAATTATCACATCATATGATATGTCACATGGCATCTATCAGCGTTATGTATAGTGACACACATGACAGAAGGATGATGTGCTGTGGAAATTGAAGCTGAGGACTCCAGGATGTGTGTTTTGTAGAAATGTAATCATGTGTAAGTCACTTAATCTTTCTGTAGAACAGTGTTATTACTTGGAAAAAAAGAAACATTAAGGGCACTTGCATTATGGGGAGGTTTTATGGTTAAATTACAGAGTGGAAAATACTGTGTGTACTCCTTTTAAATTTTTTATTTTGTACTTATGTGTATGTGTTTGTCTATGTGTATGTTTGTGCAAACATGTTCTATGCCCACAGAAGCCTAAAGAGGGTGTCATAACCACTGGAGATGGAATTACAAGAGGTTGTGAGACACTCAATGTTGGTGCTGAGAGGAAAACTTAAGTGTTCTAGAAGAGCACAAGGTGCTGTTAACCACTTAGTCATCTTTCCAGCCCCATCATAATATATGTTCCTAATATATGTTAACCTTCCATCATAAGTCCAACCAATTTATCAACTCCAAATATTAACAACTCAAGTAATCTCGATCTCACCGTGATTACAGTGTAATTTAGAGGCACGGGTTCTCCCACCCTTGTTGTGAAGTTTACTTTGTTATTGCTATATTCTACTTATTTCCTCCTATTAACTTAAAAAGAATCTAAATCTATCAGAGGAAAGCTGTAGAGAGAATGAAGCATACTGGTTACTCTAATTGGACTAAATGGGATGTTATAATAAATAGCTTCATTCTTGATTAATTATGGTTAACAGCCTTTGCTTTTCAAAGTTCATTTAGCAGTTAATGTGCTTGTGCAATCATTTGATATAGTATGGAGATTACTACAAAAATCAAAGATTGAATTACAGACAAAGCTATTGGGTTTAGGACAAAGAAAGTATGTTCTTAATCATATAAAGCCTGTTCAGAGTGAACTTAAGGTACATATTTCAGTTTTACATTTTTAAGCACTAAATTAAAAACATTGGCCGGGCGTTGGTGGCACATGCCTTTAATCCCAGCACTTGGGAGGCAGAGGCAGGTGGATCTCTGTGAGTTTGAGGCAAGCATGGTCTCCAGAGTGAGTGCCAGGATAAGCGCCAAAGCTACACAGAGAATCCCTGTTTTGAAAAACCAAAAAAAAAAAAAAAAAGGAGATAATTCATGGTAGTTAACAATATTAAATTGTGCAGGTAACAATTTTATTTTCTAGTGCCTGTAGTAAGAATTTTGTGAAAAATTTTAGTGTGATCAAGTGGATAAAACTTGTTGGTTTTCTTGTCAAGGGAAAGCAATTGTTTCTGGGGATAGTGGGATAAATAACAATTTTAACAATGATAAGAGAGAGGAAATAATAAAAGATGAAAGAATACAGCATCACCCCCCATAACTAATAAGTTTATAAAGAAAATGTGGTGCTTATGTCAAGAAAATAAGTAGACCCAGGATAGAGAATACCTCAGGTTTGAGAACATTTTTTAAAATGTGAGGACATCTTGTGCCTTGGGCAAATATGAGAGTAAGAAAGTTGATGAAGCATTAGCCTTGAACTTAAGGAGAAGGTATCTAATATGGTGCTGAAAAGTAGCATCAGAATCAGTCCACTGTACTGTGACACAACCTCTCACATGAAAGAAGAAGCATACGGGATGCATTCAACTGGAATCTTAAGATTTTCTTCACATGAGCTAACTTCTCAGTCTCATCCATGAGAAAGGTTGATCACCTTGCAAATGTAATGCCTCCTACTACTTTTTCATTGAGGACATCCAACAGGAGTTTTGGAAGAGAGTGCTGCCATTCAAACCATAGCTACAGCCCTTATTCACAGAGAGTAGGGCTGATAATTCTCCCTTCAACTTGTAAGGCTGATTACCTTTCCCTTGAATGGGACTATATGTAATGTTTCATTTTATAAGGTGGAGGTAGGTGTTGGCTACAGTTTTTGTAACTGGTCACTGGCCTTACCTGTGCAGCTTCCTTGTATGCTCTAGCTCTAGATTCCCCATTATGGGGGAAGTAATGCCAAATCATGAGCAACACAGCAAGCCTCAGAAGCTGGAGGCTGATAACCAGAGATACAGTGATCTTTCAGCAAAGGGGAACCTAGCCTCAGTTTACCTCAAAAGTATACCTCATGCTGGGGGGCATTTGCACTAAAAGTGCTTAGCCAGAACCACCACCTAAGATACTTCTGAGTTATTTTAATTGCTAAATTGTTATAGGGCAGTAAATGGTATTTGCTGTTATTGCATATTTGGGTAAATAAGCTTGTTTCTAATTTAAAATAGGTCTAATTACAATTATAAAAAATGTTTAAACATAATCTGTGTTTTGTGTCTAATTCAATGAATTGTGAGAAAATGGTGAATTATTCATTAAAATACGTTTAGTATTATCATGTCATGGTTTCCAACAAGAAGGAACCCAGACAAGACTCTTAGCAATAATAAAAAAAGGATGCCTGAATGGACCTACCCCTGTAATCAGATTAATGAATTCACCAGCTATCATCACAGAGCCCTCATTGATGGCACCACACACACAGATCCACAACCAGGAATCAGCCTGAACTCTAGGAATTCAATAGAAAAGAAGGGAAAAATAATTGCAAGGGAGATCAATATCACTGTGGATAAATACACAGAGACAGTTGAACCAAGCTTGTAAAAAGTCATGAACTCCAGACTTACAACTGTGGAGACCCCAAAGGACTGAACTCCCTTATGTGGGAGACAGTAGAAAAGCTTGGAAGATCAGAGGGGTCTCTGGCAGTAGGACAACAATGCAAACCTGGTACATAAACTAGCAGGTTGGAGCACATTCCTTAGGGTGGGAAGCCATGATTAGTGGCAGTAGGACTGTGATATAATCCCAGTACATGAGCTAGCTTGTTGGAGCCCACTCCCCATGTTGGGAAGCCATACTCAGTCTTGATGCATGGGACAGGGGCATGGTCATGTCCCAACCTACTGTGCCAGACTACGTTGACTCCTCATGGGAGCACTTACCTGTGAGGAGTAGTGGACTGAGGGTGGTCTGAGGGTTGGTGAGGGGGGGCTGGGAGGAGGTAAGGGGGTGGGAGGAGACAAGGGTTTGGAGGAGGAATGGGAAGGAGAACTGTGTTTGGAATGTAAAATGAAATCAAAAAATAAAAAGTGATTCCTAGAACATTAGAGTAACCCTACATCTGAAAGCATTTCTTCTTAGAAGTGTGGTAGTACCACACATATAAAAATAGGTATGATGTTGAGCTCTGCTCTCTATAAGCACTTCAAAGATAAATGTGAGTGCATGTATGTGTGTGTGTTCGTATGCACATAGTTAACACATCTTTTTACTTTGGCAGATATATGAGCACTCTAATGTGTTTGACACACTTGTTCCTAATAGGGAGACATGAATAAATGGTAAACAGGTGTAGGCATTTTGATATGAATTGGAACACAAAGAGATGAGAATGAAAAATAATTTAGAGCAAGATACACCTTCTCAAGCCAAATCATACATGAATAGTCATCATTAGACTCTTGAAGTAATATGTTTTGTCTATGCAGTTTTCTTTGAAACTCTAGTATTATAGGTCATAGCCAATGGCAAATGATAGTAATGTATGTTGACAGGAGAATAAGGTCTTAAATCTATTACCAACCCTGTTGTCAGGACCTTATAAGTAATTATTGAAACATACTTACTTAGACCTTGTCATATCATCAATAAATATCATGAATCAATTCCAATAAAGATATTATGAAATGCCTAGTGGCATGACTGACCAGTAAGAAAATTTTAAAATAAATCATAATATTGTTGCAATTGCATAATATCTGATCTTAAGCAAAGAGGGTAACCTCTCACATAGGGAGTCTGCTTAGCTCACAAAGAACAAAGTCAGCACTAATTTAAGGAAAACCTAATTTTAATCAAGCAATATCATTTTGCTTCATCATCTTTTGGTACCGATCACAGTCTTCATTGGAATGCTGAACAAAAGTGATTGCTAATTTTGAAAGTTAATATAAAAATGTATCATTCTACATTTATGCCCATTGCTATAAAACACACTTTGTCAAATGATTAAATATTGTTCTTATTACTCCAGTTGATATCTGTGTGATCATGAGGTCATATAATATCCATAATGACAATAGAATTAATGAAGTCAAGTACCCACTATAAAATGACTATAAAATGACAATTAACAGTATAAAACAGATCAGGCACAGCAACATTAACATCATCAATGGTACTAATTATTTCAATACAAATATCTGCCTCATACCCTGAAAGTAGCAGTACTATTTCTGATCCACAAATTCACCTTGGCCTATATATACAGACACCCATTGATATACAAAATCTGATAGTAATGTGTTCACTATGTGGTTATTCCACTGAGCTATGAAAACTAAGCTTAATATAATTAATTAAAATCCATAGATTGAATGATATGTCAGAACTACAGTGTGTTACATCATATAGCAAAATGAGAATATATTATGGCAAATAACTAATACATTGCCCATGATGGTCAGGATGTTATTTATTTATGAGGTAGCCAACTGGTAGGCAAGTAGAGCAAGCCAAAACAGCAGGGAAAAGAGAGCTACTATGTGTGTTCCCTATCTCTTTAAACCTTTTCCATGTCACCCTGACATCACCTTGACAACACCCTGGTGGATGTGGTCAGGCACATCTGCAGCCAGCCCTTAGGAGGCATGATTATAGTGTCTCCCTACAAGAATGTAAGTTACTCTTTGTATGAATGATGAAAGACTACTAACCCAATCTTATGTGCATGTAACTGTAACTGTGTGTTCAATTTTAGTGACAAGAGTAACAGCCCTGGTAACCTCATTTTAGCACACCAACTCAGACTTTGATGCAGACATCACTTTGGTCTGTTGTGGGTTCACTGCCTGGGTGAATAGATTTGAGTATACCATGTTTTCTTAGGAAGTTTCACAAAGCAAAATTCCCTGATTAAATTTGTGTCATTTGTTTTTTTCAAAGTATTTAACTTATAAAACTTTATTAT
This sequence comes from Cricetulus griseus, assembly GCF_003668045.3. Taxonomy (NCBI): domain Eukaryota; kingdom Metazoa; phylum Chordata; class Mammalia; order Rodentia; family Cricetidae; genus Cricetulus; species Cricetulus griseus. The sequence continues at coordinate 242,878,247 of NW_023276806.1, read as the reverse complement.
TGTAGAATGAAAGACAGAACTGAGCAATATAAAGGATTATCAGCATTCTCTTTTAATAACCCATTTACATTTGGACTATTTTTGTTCTTAGTCAACTCCGGCTCTCCATAAAAGCTCATTTTCTGCATAATCCCTGCAAACACTGAGTTATCAGATACTGAACTACTGGTTAGGTTCCCAAGAACATAGTGCCACAGCATTGCTATCAACCAGTCAATACATAACCTGACTTGTTTGTATGTTTCTGTTGAAATATACCTAAATTACGTCGACATAGATTACTGTTTCATTAACACTGACTTTAGAGTTAATAGCTCTATGTAGAGAGCAAGTGTAGACCATCATTTTATTTAGATCACACTGGTTAGTTAGGGTTTCTATTGCTGTGCTAAAGCCACAAACAGCTTGGGGAAGAAAGGGTTTATTTCAGTTTACAACTCTCAGGTCATACTCCATTGCTGAGAAAATCAGGGCAGGAACTCAAACAGGGAAGAATCTTAGTGGCAGGATTCAATGCAGAAACCATGGAGACTTGCTGCATAGAGAATTGTTTTACCTAGCTTTCTCAGCCTGCCACATTATACCACCCAGGACCACCAGCTGAGGGATGGCACTATCCACAATGATCTGGGCCTTCCTATATCAAACATCAATTAAAAAATATGTTCCGCATGCTTATCTAAAGTGATTATACTTGGGTCGACATAATACTTAAACAGCATACACCACAACTTTCCTGTACTTAGACATGTTAGATGGTAACTCAAAGCTATACTTCATCATTTTACATAGTGCAATCACCAACTCAAAGCACAAAAATGTGGTCAGAACGGCACTAAACAAGCCACAGAATATATTTCTGTCACTAGATGCAAGTATGTTGGTTTGACCTTAGCTATGAATTTGTGCATGAGCAACTCAACTACTTTGCTACTTCATGCATTGAAGATCCAAGTATTGACTTTTGGGGTTATAAATACATTTTAGAAAGTACTTGAATTTGCAAAGACAGGATCTAAGAATAATGGGGATTGATTAGATGCAGTTCAGAAGATTGATACACCTTATTTAAAACAAATTTCAAACCATGGCCTTGAAATTTATGTGTCATAAGTTTTCTAAAATGAATATCCAATACATTCCTGACAACACATTCTCAGTTAGAACCTCCATCTATTTCATTCAACACTTTCTATCTCTGCACACCAGTAAATCCTCCATCCTCCTACTTCACAATCCCTCCTGTGGCTCTTCACATTTCAAAATCCAAGCATCTCCTTCTAGTAGAGTCAACTCCCAAATGTCCCCACAACATTTTCATCGATCTGCCATGCTCTACTCTTTATTTTCATTTTATTTTGTTCTCAAGTCTTTTAATAAAACATATGATCTGACAGCCTGATTTCATTCTCCTACAAGTCTTAATGCTTTTAAAAAAGAACCATGCTTTTTCATCCAAAGTCCAGGTAAAACAGTATTCTTCACTGATAGGAGAAACTTCTTACCTGAAGAAACTGATGTATTAGTCTTAGATCATGAAGCAGTTACAACTACTGTTTCTCTCCTTTGTTACCATTCTGTTTGGTGTTGTGATGATTTCTCTTTCAATCCTTATTGTTATTTATTGAAATTTATATTTATTTTATATACATTTCCAAAGCTAAAGGAAGGATAAATTTGATGAAACCCCACAGTAAGAAATATTTTGTATCATGATTTATCTATTATGATATACAAGTTTTACATTCAACATAAACACACACAGTGGGGAGGAGAGCGAAGGAATTGAGTGGAGCAGAGAGAGAGAGAGAGAGAGAGAGAGAGAGAGAGAGAGAGAACATGAAAATAGACAAACCAAAAGAATTTAAATAATTTTCCCTTTATTTATAAAAAATAATGTTAATTTCTTTCCTATTAAATTATATATTTTAAATAATGCTCCTCAAAAAGTGTTTCTTGGAACTGAGGCTATGCCTCAATATTAGTGCATTTGTGAAACAAACCCTAAATTTGATTCCTAACACCACAAAAAAGTGATTTAGGGATGGTAAGAAGATGGTTCTGAGTGGGAAGCATTTGCTGTGCATGAGAACTAGAGCCTGGATCCCCATACCCATGTATAGCTTGGCCAGTGGGCAGTATGAACCCAGATGCTCCTATGGCCATAGAAGCAGAGAGTCATGTCGTAGGGGCAGAGACAGGAGAATCCCAAGGTTCTTGAAAGTCAAGTACCCAGTCTTCACAGCAACACCATGACCCTATCTTAAAAAATGTGAAAGGCAAGGACCATCAACCCTCTAGCCACCAAACATGTGCCATGGCAAATGAGCATCCACATGTTTGTGCTTCTCTATGTTCTTGAGCTGTCCTTAAATGCAAAGTATCACTTTAGCTAACAGAGAAAGAAGCCTAAAATCTGCTAAAAACAAAACATGAAACAATTGTGGGTTTCAGTCAAGTCATTATTTTAAAAGTATTAAAAGGAGGATGTGCGTGCGTGCGTGTGTAGCCTATCATCTCTGTCAGAAAAAAAAAAATGTTGAAAACTATATTGGAAGCAATGAACTACTGATTCGTGTGACATATTTTAAGGGACAGTCAAGAAATTTTAAAACCATTGATTGTTTTTATTTTTTAAGACAGGGTATCTCTGTGTAGCTCTGGCTATCTGGGAACTCTCTCTGTTGACTATTGAATTATCCACACATGTAAAACAACAGTTGCTATATGAAAGTTAAGAACAAATGAATAAAACTGGCTTAATGGTCCCAAATTACTACATAGATGCATATTATAAACTCAAAATAGGAATTTTTACAGAACAATTTAGCTGAAAAATTACACCAACTTTGGCAATTTAAAAGTGTTTTCCAATTTTTATAAGAGTACTTAGCCTTTCTTCAAAGTGGCTGATTTTTCTTAAGTAATTTTTAAATTTAACTCAAAGCAAATTCAGAAAACCCTAAAATCATACAACCTATTTATCTCTATATATTTAGCTATGTTATACTGTGATAGTATGTGTTTTTGTGAGGGAATGTGCATGTGAGTGCAGGTTCCTGTGAAGACCAGAAGAAGGTATCAAGTCTCCTAGAGATGGAGTTAGACTTGAACTGCCTAAGGTGGATACCAGAACCACACTGGATACTCTGCAAGAGTAGTACATCCTCTTAACTGATGACTCTGGACTGAGAGCAGGGAAACCTGCATATGACCAAACTAGCCCTCTGAATGTGGGTGACAGTAGTGTGGCTTGGGCAGTGTGTAGGGCCACTGGCAGTGGAACCATGATTTATCCCTAGTGCTTGAACTGGCTTTTTGGAGCCCATTCCCTATGGAGGGATACATTGCTTAGCCTAGTATAGTGGGGAGGGCCTTGATCCTGCCTCAAAGTAAGGTGCTAGAGTTCCTTGACTCCCCATAGGAAGCCTCATTCACTATGAGGTGTGGATAGGGGGTGGGGTGGGGAAAAGAGGGGGGATAAGGAGGAGGGGGGATGGAAACTGGGATTGGTATGTAAAATGAGAAAAGATTGTTTTAAAAAAAAGTGATTTTAAAAAAAAGGCCAGGCAAAGCAACAACAAAAATCTCTTAAAAAAAAAGACCCCCCCAATTTGGTTTCATCAGGGTTCTTTAAATAAAAAGAAATACACACACACACACACACACACACACACACACACACACACACACACACACACACACATTCAAGCATATCCTATAGAGCCTCTTAATCATGTGGTTTGATACTGACATGACAGTAGTTATTTCTTGACATCTTTGATTTCCCTTCTTGTTTACAAAGTGTTCAGTTTTTTTTTTTTTTTCAGGAAGCAGTATATTATGAGTGATTCAGCCTGCCTTGAACATGAATAAATGCTTAGAAAAAAAATGTGAAAATGTCTTGTACTGAGAAATTTTGTTCATCCAGGTCTCCAACATTTCCAATAAAATAAAAACCATGACCTCTCAAGCAAGTGTTGACGTTAATATACACTCTTGAGACCATGACTCCTCACAGTATTTTTAAATGTGTGTATATATAAATTCTTCTTCCTCTTTAGCAATTTCACAGAACTGAACACTGATTTCATCAAGGTGCATCTTAGAAATGCAGATTTGTTCCAGATTATCACAATAAAGTAAACAAAGTAATAAAATGGATCACATGAACTGTTTTTTTTCCTGGAACATATAAAAATGTGTTTATGTGATACTACAGCCCATCTAATGTAGAATAACATTATTTACAAAATAGCAATACATAGATCTTAATTAGGAAATACTGCAGCCATGAAAAGTGCATGCGACCATTTTAGCCTTCATGGAGTGTGTGTGTGTGTGGGGCGGGTATCTCCATAAGGATACCTGTTAAGATAAATCTTTCTGCCAAAAGCCGCCTGAGCCCTACCGCCATGTGTGCGGTCTCTGCCAGCCACCTGAGTTCTGTTGCCGTGTGGAAGGAACAAAATAATACAGAGACATATTAGGTACAATGCTGCTTGGCCAATGACTAGGATTCTCATCTGTTAGCTCAGTCTTAATTATCATACATATCTACTTTATAAGACTTATCTTATCAGATGCCTTATTGGAGTCCCTCCTTGCCGGTGGATCATATTGCACTGCTGGAGGAGGAAGAGGAAAAAGGGTTCACTTCCTATTTCCTCACTTAGATATGAGTCTCCTTGCTATGTCACTTCCTGCCTGGATCACCACTTATCTACTACATGTCCCAGAATCCTCTTTGACTCCCAGTCCTGTCTAACTTGCTGCCATTGGCCAAACAGAACTTTATTTAACAATCAATCAGATAAATATACACAGTACATTCCCCATCAGATACCCCCATTTCTTGAGAGACATGATTGCTGAAAGTTGAGTGGCTGTGATTATTTCTTAAAACACATCTGGAATAACATCTGTTGTATCATTTTACTTTCTTTTACATAACATTTCTCTGTAGCATTCCCCAATGTTGGACATTATTTTAACCATAATATAACATCTTTTAAAAATGTAGTCAATCAGTTCTACCATTGCTTTATCAACTAAGTTCAGGCATTCTCCAAATTCTCTGTTGTCACTTCAGGAATGTTCCCATCATCTCAGTAAATCTGTCTTTCACATGAGGCTGTAACAATTCAGTTATATCTCAGGCTCCTTTTCTCACTTTAGTTCTCTTATTACCTCCACTACCATCTGCATGGTTTCTTCCATCAATGTTTCTTCCATCAAAGCCCTTAAGTCCCCCCTAATGGTTGCAATCAACATTTTACAGTGAAATTTATTCTCTTATGATGTGAATGCATTGCAGAAATCTTATATCCTTGTAGTTCTAGCACAATGGAAGGCTGGGGTACATGTATGATTTTGGTCATTTTGAAATCAACTTTTTAAAAATGCCCATTTATGTTGAGATTTTTTTGCTCTTCCATAATCATAAATGTCCTTCAGGGTACCTAAAGCAATGGATAATTTACAGGAAGATTTTCAATGTACTTTTTTGCAATCCATAAATGGAATCAGTATCTATATTAGCTGTGGCTCAAGACATATATTTCTTAATAAGACTTGAAAATAAAATTGTGCCTTGGTTTCATCCTCTAATAACAGGCATTAAAATACTATTTATATTATTGCTTAATGTTGTTTAATAATATGTCTGGCCTGTTGAGTGAAGAGGTGTATTGTCTTGGGGTAGCAGTTATTTTGAAAGGAATATATTTCTCCCTAAGAACTGGATCTTAGAAGTTGGCAATAACAATGAAAGAAAAGGGCATGAATTTGAAAGAGATTGGAGGAGTATGTGGGATGTTTAAATGAGGGGATTTTTTAAAGAAAATCATCTTACCACAAGCATTTCTTTCCCCCTTTCTTGCATGGATACACATATGTATAACTATAGTAAGAGAGTATCTTTATTTTATGTATTCACCACATGGTTAAAGCTACTCATTAATTACATAAATGTTTACTGAAGACTTTCTGGGTGTTATTCATTGAGAAGGACACAAGTCCTACAGGATGAAAATGATAGCCTTTCTTATCTCAAGGACTGCATGGCATGATGACTTAGACATATGACTTAGAATCAGAAAACCTGAGGTCATTCCCTAGCCAGTTGTGAGATTACATGTTGCTTTATCTGTCTCCTTAAAATTATTCTCATGTCGCCGGGCATTGGTGGCATACGCCTTTAACCCCAGCACTTGGGAGGCAGAGGCAGGCAGATCTCTGGATCAGCCTGGTCTATAAGAGATAGTTCTAGGACAGCCTCCAAAGCCACAGAGAAACCCTGTCTCAAAAATAAAAAAAAATAAATTATTCTCATGTCAAAAATTCTAGAATGGTGTTAGTATCATATATCAACAATAAACAATTCTCAAGGGAATGATCAATAATTGTCAGTATGTAGGAATAGATTCTGCAATATTTGCTTTGCTTTGGAAGAATTTCTAATGTCTTTAAGAGATTACTTCTCATGAAGATATTAGCATCTAAGGATGTTTTCAGGGCCGGTTCCAATGGGAAGCGGTACTTCTCCATTTCTCTCTCTATGCCTGTGTTGCATGCTTCCAGATGGTCACCCCAAGATTTCTCCCACACAACTTCTCATTTTCAGCAAGTTATCTCATCCTGCTCCTACTGCCCCTGAGTTCCATAAGATATCTGTGTTCCTCACTATGGTGACTTTGGTGAGAATGTCCCAAATAGACTAATATATTTGAATGCTTAGAAAAGGTAGTGAAACTCTTTTTGAAGGATTAGGAGGTGTGGCCTTGCTGGAGTAGGCAAGTATTAATCTCTCTCCTTTCTCTTCTACCCTATTTCTCTCTCTCTGCTGGCTTCCTATGGATCAGCATGTTCTCAGCTACTGTTCCATTGCCATGCCTGCCAGCCTCCCACCATGATGGTCATGAACTAACCTTCTGAAACTATAAACAAGTCCCCAGTTAAATGCTTTATTGTATGAATTGCCTTGGTCATGTAGTTTCTTCACAGCAACAGAACAGTAACTAAGACAATCATTTTTAGGGTGCACAAACCACTTTCCCAAGAAATTGAAGAGACATAATAGAAGTCTTTATTTTCCTTTTTATGTTAATGTGTTTGGTAAAAAAAAAAGTTTTCAGTTTCTATTTTAGCTCAGTGATCACTCATGCTAATTCAAGTTTTCTTCCCAATAGTTTCACTCCTTTATCTAGTATAGTTGCTATGACTTTGATATTTTGTCTAAAGATGTGAAATAGAGAATTTCTCTTTTCCATTCATCTTGCACTGGGTTTACCAGAAAGCAGAGCCTAAGGCACAGGTTCATATGCTGTTTTATGAAGAAATGTAATTCTAGGCAACAAAAATGAATGTTGAGGGAAATGGCATAGGCCCAGGAAGAGATGCTGTGTGGATGCTTTATCCAACAGCCCATGGCTAAATTTGACAGTGATCTCATCAGGCTCTCTTCTGAGTATCCACAAAACACCACATTAGGCCATTCTTTCTAGAGGGGGATAGATGAAAGATTTTATTGGCCATCTCTGTGCTCAGATTTCAGGGAAATAGAATAGGACTCTCCATTTCTTTTGGAGAAGACAGAAGCCACATTTCCCTAGATTATACAGCCTTCAAAGTATTACTGCAATAATAATGAAAAATATAAACTACCACATCATCTTATAACACTCTACCATTAGTCAACACAGAATGTCTTCAATAAACACCATCACAGTCTTAAAGAACAAGAAATTGAAGTGATTTTCTTGAAGATGTGCAAAGGCCAGAATCCAGAGGTTATTGACGCTTGACTTAAACTAATTGAATCATTGTCCAGTGAGTTAAATTTCTACAGAACATTTTCAATGACCAATACAGTGACCAATATACCTGACCCAGTAATATAATTTCACAAGGCCTTTGTTCAGCTGTCATTAATTTATGAATCTGAGCAAGTCTCTAATCAGCAAGGTTTGATAAAAGTTTAAATTGAATGCACAAAACTGTAGTATGCTATAATACATGTTCCCATTGCTAACCCTGTTATATCGTTGCCTAATAAATAATTTTTAGTGCTTACAATGAGATTAGTGGCAATGATTTTGATATAAAAAGAACTCTTCTTTTGTCAGAAATAGATTTGTATACCTCTCATAATTCCCTTCTCCATATTCAAAAGTGACAAATTCATAAGTAGCTTCTCCAAATTTACCTAAACTCCTATATTGTAAATGATTCATCAATTAGGAAGGAAGAGGGGAGATAAGAAGAAAGGAATAATGTTTCAGCATCCTGTAATACATTCTCTTTCCTGGGATGAAGAATTGTCTGATATTTACCACAGGTTGTCTATATTCATAGAAGCAGCTAGTCAAAAATGGAAACCACTAGAAACATTTCATTGTTAAACAGCAACCATTTCTCATTATTTTGCTTCCTTTATTTCTTCCAATAACCAAAGGCTTAAAATAGTAAAGATCAACAGACTGTCTCTTAAATAAAAACTAGGATATTTAAGAAATCCATAATCATTTCACTGGGTTGAATCATTCACTGGCATGAATGTGACAAATATGTTTTTCAGAGTGGGATGTTCCACAGGCAACTTTGCAGGTACTTTGCTCTGAAATAACCTTTTGAGGTTAGTGAAAGAACCTTAGTTTTTAGTAAGAGGACAATGTTTAACCTTTCATATGAGGATAGACAAATTCCATCCCCTCATTTTACTCACTATGATATTGTTAATATATATCTGAGGAAGAAATAATAGAAAAAAATGTTCCTAAAACTTACATGAAGGCTAAGGAGGTAGCTTAATGGTAAGGAATTGGTGGGGTATATATAATGCCCTAGGTTCCATCCTTGAAACTGCAAAATAATAAGAATAAGAATATAGACATTGGTGGTGCACCCCTTTAATCCCAGCACTCAAGAGGCAGAGGCAGGCAGATCTCTGTGAGTTTGAGGCAAACCTGGTCTCCAGAGAGAGTTCCAGGACAGCCTCTAAAGCAATACAGAGAAACCCTGTATCGAAAAACCAAAATAAATAAATAAATAAATAAATAAATAAATAAATAAAGTTTAAAACCACAAAACATGAACACATCCAAAAATCTCATAGCTTTTTATAAACAGAGGGTGGCTATGAAATTCTAATTTCCTACAAAGTATAGGACACCAAAGCCTCTGTACTTTTTGTATAGATGCACTCATTAATTCATGAGTCCTCTTGGGAGCCCCGTGGAGCAGAAGCAGTGGTGTGCACAGGTGAAATGAGCATTTAGGAGAAGCAAAGAGAAGGTTCTGTGTTTTGAAGTATGGTCTGGAGTATGGACAGGTGGGAGGAAATTTAAAAGATGACTTCCTGGGCCTCCAAGGCAAGAAGTGGCTGAGAGGAAGACCCCGAGAAGGGAAAATACAGTGCAATCAAAACATTTCAGAGTGGTGTGGTGACTAGAAAGAGAAGCAAAGAGGAAAGCAATAAAGACAGAGATTTGCACCTGGGAAGCTTATGCTGAGGATTCCAGATATAAAATCAGTATGTTGTCCATTATTTTACAGGTATTGGGAAGTAACATGGAACTCATTATTAAAGGTAGGGCGTCCTATTACTGTATTTCAGTGAGTGCTTTCCGCCAACTACATATAAGAATTAAGGAACCTAGATCCACTGGTCAGGAAGAATAGTAAATGCCAGCTGGAAGTGACCCCAAAATAAAATCAAAGGAACTGAGCAACAAATATAATGCAAGAAGCAAAGTTAGAAACAAAATGAAAAATGATTTGGTGAATACCAAATGAATATGTCTTCTACTGATGAGAAGATTTGAAAGTAAGCATTTGCGGAGGGAAAAGTTAGCTACATACACTTCTTAAGATATTACTTGTTATTTCATTTTGCCTCATGGTAGATAGTAAAATTATAGCAACTGAATGAATGTGTCCAACATCACTCCTTCAGTGGCAAATTCAGGGGTCATTTCATGTCATGCTAAGCTAGAAGAAAAGTGGTAAAATTTAAATCATAGTCTTAAATCTTAAAACTGTAGCTCAAAAGAGGGGAACAAAAGATATGTTTGAGGTCAGGATATCTACAGGTGAGGTCATTACATTTTAAAATATCAGAGGAGAAAACAAAGCATTGTAACCAAAGAGGAGAGTTATGTTAAAAAAAATACAACAGCATCTATTTGTGCATCTGTGTTTCTGTGTGTGTGTTCCACTGTGTTCACAAGTGTGAATGCAGACCCATAAATGCAGTACATATCTGGAGGGTGACATTAAGTTTCAGCCCTTGATTTCCACCTTGTTTGCTTATTATAGGCTTTCTTTGTTGCTGGCCCACAAGATTACATCCATTCTCCTGCTTCCAACTCCCATCTTCCTATGGAACCAAAATTACAGATTCTCACAATTTGAAGCTGGCCTTTACATGACTTCTGGGATTCAAACTCAAGTCCTCAGATTTGGGGCTAACTGCTTTTCCCCAGTGAGCCATCACTATAGCCCAAGGTGGACATCAAAAACAGACATTTGAAAGAACTGTAGAATCTTATTTTTCATTCATCATTTGATATCATTATTATGAGATTTTAAAAGGTTTTACTTTACAAATAAATCCAAAGTAGATATCCTAAATATATAAATTATAAAGAGATAAACACTAAGTTCATGATATAAGTGAAATGTCCGATGCTATATTGATTTCACTGGATAAACGAAGAAATCTAGAGGAAAAATTACAGTTCCTTTAATTTCCCACTTCACATACTCTTAATTAATAAAGCAAACATCACATACATTATACTAACAAATGATGTGGCACTTTTAATTATAGTTTCATAACTAATTTCTCACCCCAGGGTCATCTGAGATTAATTTAAAAAAATAATTGCATAATTGATCAAAAATGCCATGAAACTAAAAATTGTTAATGTTTTATTACTTAATATAAATTTCCATGTATGTTTAAACAATGCAATCAAAATTTTCATACAATTATCAGACTCTAGGAAACAGAAAATGGATTATAATCATAATTTTTGGCTTCAGTAAGAAGAGGAAAAAAGCACATCAAAGAGAAGTGAAAAGGAAGATTCAAGCTATGACCATCAACTGGGATATATAAATGTATGCTTCCTTTCTTCCCTTAGACATAAGCATGCTTTTGTCTTTATTTTCTTTTGAGGAATATTTAAAGACTTGAATAATGCCCTTAGTCACTGACATTCACAGAACCACAACAGTGGTTGAAAGACATATTTTCAAGAACAACTTCACTGCCTGACTGCTGTAACATACACATTGATCAATGTGCCAGTCACTTCATAAACTTAAATATGTATTATAAGCCTCACATTATTATTTTTTGTGTTGGTTCTGAATATGTTTTCGTAACAGAAATTATTTGAACTTACTCATTTCTATTTGTGTAGAGTGTTATCTCTTCTATGCTTCAAAGGCATAAGACAAGTCAGAAAGAATTCTTAATCTTTTTTTTCAGGAATTTTTTTATTAATTTATTTTTTGCATTCCAATCCAGGTTCCCCCTCCCTCTTCTCCTCATACTTCCCCCACTCTCCCCTTTTTACCACTTCCCATCTACTCCTTGAAGAGGGTAAGGCCTCCCATAGGAAGTCTACTAAGTCTGACCCATCATCCAATTGAGGCAGGACTAAGGCTACCTCTCCACTTCCCACACCCCTGTGTCTAGGCTGTGCAAGGTATCTCTCCATATAGAGTGGGCTCCACTAAGTCAGTTTGTGCCTTGGTGTTAGATCTTGGACCCATTGCCAGTGGCTTCACATATTGCCCCGGTCACACCATTATCACCTGTATTAAGGAAGTCTAGTTCTGTCTTATGCAGGTTCCCCATTTGTCAGACCTGAGTCAGTGATTTCTCACTAGCTCAGATCAGATGTTTCTGTGGGTTTCCCCATCATGGTCTTGACTCCTCTGTTCATATTATCACTCCTCGCTCACTTCTATTGTAATCCAGGAGCTTGGCTCATTGGTTAGTTGTGAGAACCCTTAATCGTATTTACCAAATTCAAACACAATCTTTTACTTCTGCTTTATGAGGGGATGAAAAGAAGAAAAAATGTACAGAGTAAGCCATGAGGATTAGAGCATTCGAGGACTTACCTTGAATGGAACCAACTATCTGCCCTAGCAGCTTTGTCTCTTGGCATCCCTCTTTTCCAAACTCCCACATCCCCACAGATATCAACCTCAGGCTCAAGGAAATTCACATAGAAACAATGAACAACTTGATTATTTTCATTTTTTTGTTTTGTGTTTCGAGACAGGTTTTCTCTGTGTAGCTTTGGACTCTCTCTGGACACCAGGCTGGCCTCGAACTCACAGAGATCCGCCTGCCTCTGCCTCCCAAGTGCTGGGATTAAAGGCGTGCGCCACCAATGCCCAGCTTTTAAATTGTTTTTTTAAAGAAGCATAAATGGTTGTAGTTTCATGGTCTGGAGACTAGAATGAAGATAAAATAGACTGCTTTTTCATAGTGACAGAATTTGTTTTCTTAGTTCATGCTGAATTTGAGAACTTCAGATTTTGCTTAAATGGCACCTGTGTATTGCATTAATAACCCCTCCAGTGTAATTATCCATGATAATAAGATTTCAGTAGGTAGCATTTCAAAATTCACAAAATAATTAATAGAAAACTCATTTCTAAAGTCAACTGAAGAAAATAATGTAAAAAATGATTACATAAGCTTATGCAAATAAAAACCTTCAAAATTTCAATTTTGTTTTATTTACGAAATGAGTAATTCCAATTGTAAGTAAAGTACCAGAAAATAAGATTCTAGAAAAGAAAATTGTTAAAATTATTTGAAGAAATAACATGATTCCTAATTCTGAAATGTATTAGAACTTTCAAAATATGCCTATTAAACATCTTATAATAAATCTTTAACTTCTAAAACAATATAACAAGAGTTGACTACATGACTGACTATGAGATAAACCACTGGTATTTTGACAATCCTAAATATTTGGCTGTTTAAAAAGAAAGAACACTGATGAATTCTTGCCCTTTTGCACCAAATCTATTGGGGGAAAACAGCAGACATAACTATATAATATTTTAGTATGTACAAAAACATGTACGTATTCTCAGAAAAGTAAAGTAAATCAGCAAAGGTCACCAAGAGAAGCAGGGAAGCACAGAGACACAGCAGCAAACTTCAGACCTATGAAGCCTTAAAGCTGCTTTCCAGGGCATCCTCATCCTGAGCCCCTGCTCCCCACAGCTGTGCCTCAGGCTCTGCACTCTCTTTAGTACCAAGACATATTCAGCTTGAATTTTGCCTGCAAACCACAGACATTGGGAAGAAAGACATCTTGGAAAAAGCAGCATCAAAGGAAATTAATAAATTTTATATATTATGAAGCTTAGAGCCTGTATTGAAGTGGGATGAGCCTGTCACCTCAACATTTAGGAGGTGGGGAGGCAAGATTAAGAATTCAATGTCAGATAGATTCATCGTTATAATACATGTATATGTATATGTGTGTGTCTTGCATTGTGATATTGCTAGCCCAGATCCTTCCTCTCCCTCTTTACATCCTGGCTATGCTGGAATTAGCTACTCTGACCCACTGCGTGCCTCATACTCTGATGGCCTACTTCACAAGGCCAAATGATGGGACTAACCATCTATGGAATCAAACTCCTGAAATCTACAGGCAAAATAAATCTCCCTCCTTTTGAAGTTTTTTCTTGGGTTCTTTCATCACAGTGGTATGAAACTACTAACACCTTATCCCGAGTTTAGTAATTTATCTTATTCATCTTGGAGGGTACTTTTTTCTCTTAAAGATATTGTGAAAATAAGTATCTTCTGTGTGTTAAAAAATTAAATATCAAAGAAACAGACTACAGGATTTATTTTTCATCTTTTTATGCAGTCTATATTTTAATTTTGAGTATCAAAAATAAAGCCCACTGCTTTGACAATAAATATAAAGTATACTTCAACTTATTGTTACCAATTCTATGACTCCCACTTTAATAACTCCAGTTTGATTATTTTGGAAAGTTATCTTCAGGGTCTAAGAATTTTATTAATGAAGATAAAAGCAATCCTTAATTATGAAGGCAAATATTTTTAGGACTCAGAGTTCAGCATTTACCAGCCAACATAAATTAGACAGCAAAAGTAAGTATGTAATTAGGGTCTATACATTATTAATGTCAATTAGCTAATTCGATTTTTAAGAAAGCAGAAAAGTACCATTAAACTTCCTCTATAAAATGTCAACCATGGTGAAATAGCTAACTAACATAGGTGTTTTTTTAAAAAAGATTTAGCAATAAGCAACAAATCTGAATTAAGTTTATTATAAAATGCCATCAAGCTTAAGATGCTCAACTATGGAGATAGGCTACAATCTTCAGGGAGTGTTAATGCAATTCCTGTACCCTGTACATGTCCCTGCCACAACTAACGGTCACAAAGAGCTCTGGTTCTCAAATTTGGCTTCTGGAATGCTACCCTGCTGTGAACACTTAACCTGGACTAAGTTTCTGGGTTGAACATTGAGCATCTTTAGATACTACAATGTGTGTGGGGGTGGGAGAGAGAGAGAGAGAGAGAGAGAGAGAGAGAGAGAGAGAGAGAGAGAGAGCATTGTGAATTTTCTTTTTATACTTTGACAATTTCACATATGTGCATAAAAAGTCTCCTTGATCTCAGAAGGACCTTAAAAGAGACATACATGGTCCCCTGGAGAAGGGGAAAAGGACAAGATCCCCTGAGCAAATTGGGAGCCAGGGAGGAGGGGGAGGGAGCTACTAGAATAAGAAGGGGAGAAGAGGAGGGGTGAGGAGGACATGAGGGAGCAGAAAGGTTGAGCCAGGGGAAGAATAGAAGAAAACAAGAAATGATATACCATAATAGAGGGAGACATTTTAGGTTTACAGAGAAATCAGGCACTAGGGAAAGGTCTGGAGATCTAGAAAGACAACACCAACTAACAATCTAAGAAACAGAGGAGAGGCTATCTTAAATGTCCTCCCCTGATAATGAGATTGATGACTGTCTTATATGCCATCCTTTAGCCTTCATCCAGCAGCTGGTGGAAGTAGAAGCAGACACCACAGCTAATCACTGAACTGAACTGGAATCCAGATGCAGAGAAGAACAAGTGATGAGCAAATGGTCCAGACCAGGCTGGTGAAACCCACAGAAACAGATGACCTGAACAACAGGGAGATCTTGGTCCCCAGACTGATAGCTGGGATACCAACCTGGGACTGATCCAGACCCCAGGAACTTGGGTTTCAGTGAGAATGCTTCAGAAATCTACAGGACCTCCTATAGTAGTTCAGTACTTATCCCTAGCACAGGTGTGGATTTTGGGAGCCCAATCCACATAGAAGGATACTCACTGAGCCCGGACACACTGGGGTGGGCCTAGGCCCTAACCCAAAGGATATGATAGACTTTAATGACCCCCCCTATGGAAGGCCTCACCCTCCCTGGAGAGCAGAAAGGATATGTGATAGGTAGGGTTTTAGTTGGGAGGGTCATAGGAGAGGAGGGGAGGGAGTGGAAACTGGGAGTGACATGTAAAACAATCTTGTTTCTAATTCAAATTTTAAAAAGATGGAAAAAAGGAGTCTCCTTAATCTCATCTCCTTCTATCTCATCTCCCTCCTCTCAATGAAACTCTTCTTCCTGACTAGCCTTCCCCCTGCTTCCAGGTCATTTGTGTGTGAGATCACTGAGGTAGAGTTGGTGGCACAAGGACAGATGGGAGGTTATTTGCTACAGTGATTACATCACTGAAGAAAATGATATTCCTTTTCCTAGCCACCATTAAACTGGCATCCCATTTTATAATGAAATCACTTTTATATATTTTATTTAAATAACATTTTTCATTTATTTTACATAACAACCAGTCTCCCCTCTGCTCTTTGCCTGACTCCTCCTCTTTCCCATCTAACCACCCCCATTCACCTCCCCTCCCATCTCCACTCAGAAAGAGATAGGCCTCCCATGGGCTTTCTGGTGAAATATTGATAGCCTAGCCTTATGCTGGATTTGTCACATATGTAAGGACTTATTAGAACAATGGCATAAATTAACTTCTTCTTGATATTAAAAAATTTACAATATGAAATTCTGTCTTCTAAGTCATTGTTATCAGCTCTTAAGATAGTAACAAGAACATATCACTATTAATTCAATACCAGTCTTCACTGACATCACCGCTCATAAAACTCCATGTGTTTTTAACCTTATCAGCCTCCAGAATAGTGAGACTATTGGGCTCAATAAATTGCTTTGTTTTGAATAGGTGCTGAAGAAAACAAGAGAATACAAGATAAATCTGTCAATGACTGTTCCTTTAAGACCTTTAAATCCTGTGAAATTTGCAGATTTTTCTCTGCTATGAACAAATTGTTGAGTCAACTCACTAACCCCTTTCTCTCTCTGAAGTTGGCACATTTGTCTAGGAAAGGTCTACTTTATGCATCTAGTTACCATCAGTGCTCCAGAATGTCACATTAGATGTTTCTCATGACCAATCAAACACAATATGCAACTGAAGTCAGCTAAAGCACGTTGACAATTTGACTCAGTTTTCCATCAGTTGAGTAATCTACTAGAGTGGCTGCTGTGTCTGTTTAGCCAGAGAAACACCAACTTTATTAGGCCTACAGAACACGCATAGGTAATAGCTTTTATAGGACTAAAAAGCATGCATCTTTTATGTTGGTGCTTTCAAATACCCATGGCTATTAGTAGCCCTAAAGTAGTAGAGGACAGAAAGATGAGGAACTATGCCCATGAAGAAACAATAGACTCACTAATGATACAAAACCATGATTAAACACTGACATAGAATACATGGTTCTATTATATTTAGGAGCTATTTTGTTAAAGTCATTACGTGGGTAATTTGGTACAACATTCAGGTTATGAGCTCATTTTTCTGTCCCTAGAAATTTGTATGTTGAAGTCTTTAAAACAATCTATCTGAATTGTGGACTGACTTGGAAATAGTAGCTATATGTACTAACAAGCTGTTGGAATCCCTATGACTGCATCCTTATGAAGGTTACATTAAATGGGACACAGAAACAAACATACAGACTATGTTTCCACATGCCAGTTTAATGCATGACTGTGTGCATATGAAGTAGAAAAATATGTTCAAATCCATCCAAGTTAGATCATCAATAAGCAAAGATTTTGCTGTATAATTTTTCTTCCAACATAAAACTGGACAATTACTTTGACTATTAAACCAAATTGAGTTTTCCTTTGTTGTTTACCTGACAGGGATGTTTTTTGAGCTATACTCATCCTAAAAACACAGTTACCATGTTTAATAAAAATCAGTGACCACCACCAGGCTTCAACCAACTTTGGGAACTGGTTATGCCAGCACTCCTCTGAAGTGCTGTATAAAAGCGGGGCCATAGAGAAAGAAGCATATTCAGAAATCCAGAATCCAAAAGTATACTGCTTATATTTCTCAAGGGAAAGAGGCTAACAAAAGAGGAGGCAGTCACTCACCCAACATGGCAACTGCAAAGGGTGGAGTTCAGATGGCTTTAGAGCTTAATAGTGGGTAGTAGCACAATGAAGACTGTGACTTCTCATCTCTCCCTGAACTTTATGTCCTGATATTAAACTGTCATGACATATAAATGATAAAGGAAAGAATAAAAGGTATTTATCATAATTACATAGCATGGTTGTCTCATGTTGGAGATAGAAACTTATCACTGCAAAGTTTTTAATTATTTTAAAAATGTGAGCAAATAAAATACCAGGTAACCATGCAATTCTTTCTAATTTAGTTAGATGGGAGAGATAGCTATAAAAATATTCCCTGATTCAGATGTTTAAACTGAATTGTGGCATATGATTAGTAATTTTTCAAGAGAAAAACAGATCAGGCATAGAGAAAAGAGTGAAGTGTGAATCTTGGAAGTCCTTGTCTTATTCCTGGAACAAAACATTGGTGGGATGTTAGGAGCTGCTCTGTAATCCAGTGTCAATGTTGTAGGACTAATCATAGTTACAATGTATTTCATTCTTTGTATTTATTTAATTATTGAGTAATATGCTATAATTATTTTGTATAGAACCATAATGGAAAATATGTCATGGTCTTTTTGAAACTCTCATCCAAAACATAGTTTTTTGTAATCATATTATTTTAACATTTTTATTTTTGGAAGAAAGTTTTGAAGCATTTTATTGGAATTTAAGAAAACTATTGAAGTTTTACATATATGGTAGTCCATGTACTTTAACTTTAAATGTATACTTTATAAGAGAGATGAATATTATCATCTGTTTCATGCAAAGGAATACAGAAAAATTCATTTCAAGGAATTTATAAAATATGTAAAATCACCTCATTCATGAACACTGTTTTTAGATTCTTGGTTGAGCTACATTTGATATTTACTGAAAATGAATATTGTACAGTAAATGTCTAACTTATATTTAAAAACTGTATAGAATTATACACTGGACATTAGCATTCTTTTGCTTGATGCATATAACTTTTCCAGTTTTTATTCTGACACCAATTTTTGAAATCTTTAGTTTGGCCTCAGAATCCTGGATCAATGTAGACACTCCTGCCTCATCTGTTCTCTTCCTCATTCTGACCCAGACACCCTGATAAGGCTTTTGTTGTCAATTTGCCTTGTGTAATGTGTGTGTGTGTGTGTGTGTGTGTGTGTGTGTGTGTGTGTGTGTGTGTGTGTGTGTGTATGTGTACCCTGCGGTGCAGGCAATTTAGTCAAATATGGTACCACCAATCTGTATCCTCAGCCACAGCTGTTGTGACATGCTTAGTTCCCAGACTCAGATACTATATTCCCAAAACATCATACCTTTATACTATTCTTTATGCATGGGCTATTTCTATCTTTAAAAAATTACTAGTCATTTATCATGATTCATTTTAAATGGAGTATATTCAGAGAAGCATTTCATAAATGCCTCACCCATCTAACTAAATTAGAAGGAATTGTATAGACACATTGTATCAAAACATGTTCATAATTAAAATATAAATGGAAAATTTCATTGTTAAACTTCTGTTGACAACATGAAGCAATAAGTCTATATAGTTACAGGTTTTTCTGGATCTCTTGATTCCTTCAAGGAGTCAGAGAAGAACTTCACCTGTATAATATCTACTATTACGAGCTGCATGAATAAACCAGTTAATGAACAAGTAAGTGAACCAGTGAAAGAACCAGTGAATGAGCCAATGAATTAGTCAGTGAGTAAAAGGATGCTGTCTTGCTCGAACAAACACAGCATTAAATGGACTATGACAGTGACATGGTTCATCAGGCATGTCATCTGTTCAGATTTTCCTCAATATATGACCTTGAAATATACCTTAACCCCCTTTGACATCATACTATTTATTAGAAAATTTGGGCAATACAAGTCACTAGTTTGTCCAACCCAAAATCTAGCTAAGGATCAAAAGAGATCATGTGAGGTATCAATGGCTAACATAAAATATTGTAAGGGTAATTAAAGCAGATGTGGTTTTACCATTATTAGATATGAATTATATTTCCAACTTAAATGGGATAATATCTATTATAGCTTTAAATGTGTCACGTATTTATAGACACTATAAAATAAATAAATGTTTACATATGAGTGCTTATAATCTATTCCACAAAATTCTTTGGATCAACATTTACTGGTGCCATGTTTGGTTATAAAAATAATCATCTAAAAATTCATATAACTCATATAATGCTGCAAGTTTTCAGGTCCATCTCTCTAAATTTGCAAGTGAAATATTAACTTTCATAGCTCAGAATGGAACAAGATTGATGGACTCCTTCAGATTAGCTCCTTTCAAGGACACCACTACACATGAAAACAGACTAGGTGTTTTACAAAGTATTGCATGTTTGTTTGAGCCCAGAACATTTACATTTGTCTAACAGAATGGCAGGGACAGAAGCAACCTTCACTAAAGTGAGCTGCCAAGATAAAGAAATAGCAAATTTTTCTGCCTGATCGCTGACCAATAGTGGGGTAAGGCATTAACTCACTTGCTGCAACCCAAGTATCTGCTTAACCCTGAAAAAGTGTTAAAGCTTGATAGTTGTTGAGAGTGGGATGAGATGATGCCTGATCCAGTTCCATATTCCTGGAGTTTCAAAGCAGTGTCACTTCCAATGTATAAGGATACAATCCTGTCTTTGCATTTTCTCTCCTTCTCTTGCTATCTTTCTTCTGCTCACTTGAAGTCAAGTATATATTACAAGAGGCTCATGAGAAGACTAGAAAATAAGGATTATTTCAAGCCAGCATCACAGCAGGCATTGAGGGTGTAGTGAGAGATCACCAGAGGTACCTGTGGCACTGACCACAGGCATGTGGGATTTGGTCTTGGGTGTGGGACAGGTTAGCTCTGTCTTGGTTCCAGTCAGGTCATAGAGGGAAGCTGGGCATTGATCCAGAGTTGGAACTCATGGCTTATTGGTTTTTTCATGTAAGTGACTTCTCCCTGAATGAAATTAACCTATATTATCCTAGTATCATGTATCTTAATTCAACAATATGGGAAGAAGATAGAAAAAGATAATGTCAGGGACCTTGGAAGAAGACCCACTCTCAATCAAACTTTAAGATGATTACAGCGTTAGCAAGCAACTGAGTCTTAGTAAAAGAAAATGGAGTGAAGACAGAGATAGACACTCATTCAAAGAAAAAAAGGTTTTGAATACATTGACTAAGTGCCACACGCTCAGCAAAAGATATGAATTTTATACAAAAATAAGTAAATATGATTGCCAAGAAAACTAGTCAGTCAATTGTTCCAAGGTCTCAACTCAGAGAGGGGTGTGTGTGTGTGTGTGTGTGTGTGTGTGTGTGTGTGTGTGTGTGTGTATGCGCACAAACTCTGAATACAGCATTCCAACAAGTTTCAACTTGATCTCACACTATGCTCATGGCTCCCAAATATTCAAGCTGAGAATTTAATTTAAAGTGATATTGTCTTGTCATAGTCAAAAGTGCTGGGTAGAAATAAAAACATATCCTCTCTAAAAACAAAAATACCCCATCAATTGAACCATGTGATTTTTAGGCTTATTTATCTAAATTTTCAAATTAAAGTTTATTTCCATAACCTAACATTAGAAACAGGATTGAGGAAAATCTTTAAATTATTCACTTGTGAGAAGAACAATGCATCTGAAAACAAGTAGTAGCTATGCAAACCAGGAGCTGAACTTTAAGCAAAGCAATGAGCATTTATTTTAGCTTGATCACTTATATTAAAGTCTAACAAAGTAGCATGAACAAAACCAACTTTTAATGTAGTCATTGAGGTGAAGAAATGTTCTGTTTCTTAGCAAAGTAACAGTGGTGTTAAGATATGAACTTAGTCTCCTAAGGCACAAATACATGCTTAACATGGCATGAACTACTAGGTTTTTTGCAATTACACAATAGGATGACATAATGTGTGAGCTCAATTACCATTGTTCCTGGGGTCAAGAAACCACATGATAACGTAAGCCAAAAATCACAAAATAAATCATAAGAAATTCAAAAACAAATAGTAGGAAGATGATCAGGAGATTTAGACTTGCAAATTCAAGTTTGTGTTATTAGAAATTGACTATAAAATACACACTCTATTAAAGTAAAAGAAGGAAGCAAGGCATAGGGAAGGAATAAGAACATAACATCATGCTAGGTAGTTAAGTATACCATCAATACATCAGGGTACTGTCACTGGCAGCCATCTTCCATGTGCATTGTGTTACATTTTGTTGCTAATAAAATGAATTTAGGTGAAAGTTGGAAGGGCAAAGTGAAGAAGGGTCTTTATATTTAGCATGTTTAGGGACTAAACCCAGGAGTTTGGGTCAGTATGATGGCTTGCAGATTGCTTCATACACTCTTACTGTAGGATGGATGGGATTTATAGACTTCCAAATCCCTATAAGTTCTAGATTTGGGCCTACACTCTGGTTGGCTCTCATTTTATGAATGTCCTCTGATCTCTCATTTCTTTCCCGATGTCACTTCTCCTAATGATGCCAAGAATTCTATAAGCCCTTCATTACTGCTGTACCTGAATTGGTGAAATATGAAGATCATCTTCTCTTTTCCTGATCACATGCCGACTGGTATTACAAAGTTAGAACAAAAAAATTGTTAGTACCATGTGCTCATAGCTGTCCAATTTTGTATATAACCTAATGATACAGGTGAGACCCTTGAGAGTTTATAGCACTGTACCTACTGCAAAAGGAGACTGCAGTTGACAGTGAAACTCAGAACTTTTTTTAGGTTTAGCTGTCTCGTGTATTTAACCTATCATTTTTCACTCAGTGTCATTTTTTTTAATGATTTGGGGATTAATTCATTTAAAAGACTTTCTTGAACTATTCTTACATAACTTTGACGTGAATATTATAGTACCATTCTAAAGTTAGTTGTAAAGTCTACCATTATTTTTTTTTCTTTTGTGCCTATGTGCAAGTTAGTTACTTTTCTATTGCTGTAAAAAAGAATATGACCAAGGCATTCAATTTAGGATCTCAAGTTCCAGAGGATTGCTAGAATCAATCAGCTTCATATTGGAGAGCAGGGCATAAGGTAGGAAGTCTTGTCATTAGAGAAGTAGCTGATACCAACCATCACACACACACACACACACACACACACAGAGAGAGAGAGAGAGAGAGAGGAGAGAGAGAGAGAGAGAGAGAGAGAATGAGGGGGGATGGGGAATGGCATGGGCTTTTGAAACCTCAAGGCTCACATACAGTGGCCCACCTCTTCCAACCAGGCCACACCTCCTAATCCTTCCCATACAGTTTCATCAACTGAGAACCAAATGTTGAAATCCATGAGCCTATGCAATTTGGGCCGTTCTCATTCAAACGATCACAGTATGTCTTTGTGAAAGTGTCCTCAGAGGCCAGGAGAAGGCATTAAATGCCCTGAAAACAGTTACAGAAGTTTGTCACTTGACAGGTGGGTACTATGAATCTAACTGTAGTACTCTGTAAGAATAGCAAGCATTCTTAACCATTGAGCTATCTCCCCAGCTCCCTATTTTTTGTAAAAATGATACTAAAATTATGAGAGCTACATGGGCTTGCTTTTTGTATTATCATTTCTTCTTTAATTGGGAAAAGGGAGGTAAGCAAACAAAGATAAGGAGGTAGGGCTGTTCTGTCCATACTTGTAGGTGTTTGACATGTCACATTTTAAAATTCATCTCTCCTTTTCATTAAAGTCCTTTCTTAGGGGCCCATGGAAGTGAGACCATGATACAAACCTAGTACATTAGCTAGCCTGTTGGAGCACATTCCTTAGGGTGTGATGCCATGCTCAGTGAGAGTAGGACCATGATATAATCCCAGTACATGAGCTAGCTCATTGGAGTCCACTCCCCATGGTGGGAAGCCATGCTCAGCCTTAAAGCATGGGGAAGTGACCTGGCCCTGCGCCAACCTATTATTCCAGACTATGTTGACACTTATGGGAGCACTTACCCTAAGGAGAAATGGACTGGGGGTGGTCTGGGGGGAAGTGAGGTGGTAGTAAGAGGTGAGGGGAACAGGAGGAGGAGTAGGAGGAAGGATAGGAGAAAGACTGTGGTTGGAATGTAAAATGAAATAAAAGAAAATTTAAAATGCGACCTACCCTGAGGTGACTGTACCCTCTGCTCCTGCTCGACTCCTGCCCAAAGCCACCATCACTCCCTGGATCTCTCCGGGCCTGCGCCTGGCATAGAGTGGACACGTCTAGACAGGAAGGATCTCCCCAAGCCTGGAAACACCTCACTTTTCCTTCCCCCTCCTCAGCCCTGACCCCTGCTGAGTAAGGAGATTACCAGGAGAAGCAAGACAATTCAGAGCTTCAGACACTGAAGTCTTGGCCCACACATACCACCAGGTGACAAGAGGAGATAGAGAAACCCCACCTGCACCCACTGGAAGAAGAGATGGGAAGAAAACAGAAGAAGAACACAATTAACAACAGAAAGACCAATATGACATCACCAGAATCTAGGTAATCCACACCAGCAAGATCTGAAAAGCACAACACAGAGGAAGAAGAAGAGACAGACCTAAAAGTCTACTTTATGAAGATGTTTGAGACCCTTAAAGAGGAAATAAGAAAACCTCTTAAGGAAATAGAAGAAAAAAACAAAGAAAAATTCAAGAAATAAGGAATTCTCTTGAAGAATCTAAAGAATGCCAAGAAAAAAAAAAAAAAAAACAAGTGAAGGAAGCACTAGAAACAGTTCAAGGTATGAAAGCTGAAAAAGAAACAATAAAGAAAACACAGAATGAGGGGATGGTGGAAATAGAAAGGCTGGATACACAATCAAGAACTAATGATGTGAGTATAACCAATAGAATACAAGAGATGGAAGAGAGAATCTCAGTTGTTAAAGACTCGATAGAGGATATACAGTCATTGACCAAAGAAAATCTCAAGTCCAACAAATCTCTAACACAAAATATCTAAGAAATATGGGGCACCGTGAATATAGAATAATAGATATGGAAGAGGTGAAGCAATGTAGCTCAAAGGTACAGAAAATGTATTCAACAAAATCATAGAAGAAAACTTCCCCATACAGAAGGATATGCCTATGAAAGTACAAGAAGCTTTCAGAACACCAAATAGACTGGAACACAAAAGAGTCCCCTTGCCACATAATAATCAAAACACCAAACTTACAGAATAAAGAGAAAATATTCAGAGCAGCAAATGAAAAGGGCCAAGGAACATGTAAAGGCAGACTTTTCCAAATTATACCTGACTTCTCAAAGAAATTTTGAAAGCCGTAAGGGCCTGGATAGGTGTACTACAAACACTAATGGAACATATATACCAACCCAGACTACTGTACCAAGCAAAGCTTTCATTAACTATAGATAGAGAAAACAAAATATTCCAAATACAAAAGCAGATTTAAATGATACATATCCATAAATCTAGCCCTACAGAGAGTTCTAGAAGGAAAACTCCAACCCAACAAAGACAACTCACCATGGAGGAGTAAACAACAGGAAATAATCAAATTGAAGGCTGAAATCAATAAAGTAGAAACTAGGAAAACATTACAAAGAATCAATGAAACAAAGAATTGGTTCTTTGAGAAGATCAACAAGATAGACAAACCTCTATCCAAACTAACCAAAAGGCAGTGAGAGAGCATGCTAATTAACAAAATCAGAAATGAAAAGAGGGAAATAACAACAGACACTGAAGAAATCCAGAGAATCATCAGGTCATACTTTGAAAACCTGTGCTCCACAAAATTCAAAAATCTAAAGGAAATGGACAATTTTCTGGATAGATATCACTTACCAAAATAAAACCAAGAACAGATAAGCAGTTTAAATTAGCCTATAACCCCTAATGAAATAGAAGCAGTCATCAAAAGTCTCCCAACCAAAAAAAAGCCCAGGGCCAGATGGCTTCACTGCAGAATTCTAACAGGAATTAAAGAAACAGCTAATATCAATTTACAGACCAATATCCCTCATGAACATCAATGCAAAAATACTCAACAAAACATAGGCGAATCGAATCTAAGAACACATCAGAAAAATCATCCACCATGATCAAGTAGGCTTCATCCCAAGGATGCAAGGATGATTCATAATATGAAAATCCATCAATGTATTACCCCATACAAACAAACTGAAAAGGCAAAGCCACATGATCATCTAACTAGATGCCAAAAAAGCCTTTGACAAAATCCAGCATCCCTTCATGATAAAGATCTTGGAGAGAACAGGAATAACAGGAACATATGTAAACATGATAAAAGCAATATACAGCCAACATCAAACTAAATGGAGAGAAACACAAAGCAATTCCTCTAATATCAGGAACAAGACAAGGCTGTCCACTCTCTCCATATCTCTTCAATATTGTACTTGAAGTTCTAGCTAGAGCAATAGGACAACAAAAGGAGATCAAGGGGATACAAAATGGCAAGGAAAAAGTCAAACTTTCACTATTTGCAGATGATATGACAGTCTACATAACTGACCTGAAAAACTCTACCAAGGAACTCCTACATCTGATAAACTCCTTCAGAAAAGTGTCAGGATACAAGATTAACTCAAAAAAATCTGTAGCCCTGCTATATACGGATGACACATTGGTGGAAAAAGAAATCAGAGAAACATCACCCTTTACAATTGCCACAAACAACATAAAATACCTTGGGGTAACACTAACCAAAAAAGTGAAAGACCTGTACCATAAGAATTTTGAGTCTCTAAAGAAAGAAATTAAAGAAGATACCAGAAAATGGAAAGATCATCCACGCTCTTGGATAGGTAGGATCAACAGAGTAAAAATGGTAATCTTGCCAAAAGCAATCTACCGATTCAACGCAATCCCCATCAAAATCCCAAAACAGTTCTGCACAGACATTGAAAGCCAAAACAACCCTGTACAATAAAGAACTTCTGGAGGCATCACCATCCTTGAATTCAAGCTCTATTACAGAGCTATAGTCCTGAAAACAGCTTGTTATTGGCACAAATAGACAATTAGACCAATAGAATTGAATTGAAAACCCTGATATTAACCCACACACCTATGAACACCTAATTTTTTGGAAAAGAAGAAAGTATCTTCAACAAATGGTGCTGGCACAACTGGATTCAGACATGCAGAAGATTGCAGATAGATCCACATCTATCACCATGCACAAAACTTAAGTCCAAATGGATCAAAGATCTCAACATAAATCCAACAACACTGAACCTTTTAGAAGAAAAATTAGAATTACCCTTGAGCTAATTGGTACAGGAGACCACTTCCTGAACATAATACCAGTAGCATGGACATTGAGATATACAATTAATAAATGGGACCTCCTGAAACTGAGAAGCTTCTGTAAGGCAAAAGACACAGTCAGTAAGACAAAACGACAGCACATAGAATGGGGAAAGATCTTCATCAACCCCACATCTGACAGAAGGCTGATTTCCAAATTATACAATGAACTCAAGAAGCTAGCCACCAAAACACCAATCAATGACATTAAAAGAGGGGTGCAGAACTAAATAGAGAATTCTCAACAGAGGAATATACAATTGCTGGAAGACACTTAAAAAAATACTCAAAATCCTTAGCCACCAGAGAAATGCAACTCAAACCAACTCTGAGATATCATCTTACACCAGCCAGAATGGCTAAAATCAAAAACACCAATGATAGTCTATGCTGGAGAGGATGTGGAGAAAAAGGAACACTCCTTCCTTGCTGGTGGGAGTGCAAACTTGTAAGACCACTTTGGAAGTCAGAATGGCGGTTGCTCAGGAAAATGGGAATCAGTCTACCTCAAGATCCAGCAATTCCTCTCTTGGGCATATAATCAAATAATGCAAATTCATACAACAAGGACATATTTTCAACCATATTCATAGCAGTGTTGTTTGTAATAACCAGAACCTGGAAGCAACCTAGATGCCCCTCAATTAAAGAATGGATAGAGAAAATGCGGTGCATTTACACAATGGAGTACTACTCAGCGAAAAAAATCAATAGAATCTTGAAATTTGCAGGCAGATGAATGGAACTAGAGAAAACCATCCTGAGTGAGGTAACCCTTGTCGCGCCTATCTCAACCAGCAAGAAGGACACGACCACGACTCTTCTTCAAGCAGTTTATTCAGGAACCTTGTACATCAGCTTCTCCTTCTACTTCTACCTCAGCTTCTCTCTCTGCTTCTCTCTCTGCTTCTTCTATCTGCTTCTGTATCTCTCCCAGCCCCCTGGCAAGCCCTTAAAAGCAAGCTCATTACCCAGTTAGCTCATGCCACCTGGCAATCCTGGATAGGTCACAGCTGGAAGAGGCACACCAGATCCACTAAGCGCTTCCAAATAAGGCTTGTTTACAGCTAAGCTCCGTCTCCCTGGCATCCAGGCAGGCGCCATCTTGGGGCTGTGGCTCCCCACAGTAACCCAGTCACAAAAAGATAAACATGGTATGTTTGTCACTCATACATGAATTTTAGACATAGAACAAAGAATTACCAGCTTACAATACTCATCACCAAAGGAACTAGGAAACAAGGACTAAGAGAAAATTCATTGTCCACGGATAATGCAAAGGGTCAGGATCTCCTGAGCTAATTGGGAGCAGGAGGAGCCCTCATCCAGTGACTGATGGAAGCAGAGGCAGACACCCACAGCTATACACTGAATTGAACTCTGGAGCCTAGTTGCAGAGAGGGAGGAATGAAGATCAAAGCAGTCAGGACCAGGCTGGTGAAATCCACAGAAACAGCTAACCTGAACAAGGGGCTTCTGACCCCCAGACTGCTGTCTGGGAGGCCAGCAAGGGAATGATCCAGACCCCTGAACGTGGATGTCAGCGAGGAGGCCTCAGCACTCTATGGGGCCCCTGGTAGTGGATTAGTATTTTTCTCTGGTGCAAAAAGGGACTTTGAGATCCCATCCCACATGAAGGGATGCTCTCTTGGCCCAGACACATGGGGGAGGGCCCATGCCCAGCCCAAGATTATGTGGTGGACTTTGGGGAGCCCCCATGGAGGGCCCTACCCTCTGTGGGGAGTGGAGCTGGGTTGCGATGGGGGCTGGTGGGTGTTTGGGGGAAATGGGAGGGAGAGGGAGAAGGGATTGACATGTGAAGCAAACTTGTTCCTAATTTGATCTAATTAAAAATTTTTAAAAATGAAAAAGATCCTTTTTAACATTTTCCCATATATTTCTTCTGCATCTGATCTGGGCTTTGGGAATTTGGTCTTAACAGAGAGGTTAGAGTAATATTTTAAATAAGGAACTTCTCCACTTCTCAGGCCATTACAAAGATTTTTCTTTTGCAATAAATGCTTTAAGAAGCTCCAAGACACTTTCCATTATGTATGTATTCATTGTTTAATCATCTAATCTCCCTGTTGGCTGATCCTACTGCAGTTGTGCTTGCTGTCTTACTGTTCTACTAAAACTATAGAATATCCTGATTTTAAAATGCTTACTCTTCATATTGTCTCTGTATTTCAGATACATGCAAATAATTTTAGTGACCTTTAACTGGTCACATAATCAAGCAAAATAAATATTAAAGAGGAAAATATATGTGCTACTAGGGTATAATATAAGCTCTATGTTTTGAAGATCTTGCTAAGTAATAATACAAATAACACACTAAACTTATAGTATATAATAAATGAATGATTATGTATTCAAGATATATAATCAAAATACAAAATGAATAATGTAATAATTTCTTTAAAATCAACAGCATGAGATGAACAGATGGGCAAAGATCACAAACAAATGAGGAAGATTTGAAGCTAAAATACATGAGATTTTAAACTATGTTGAGATACTTTCTTACATCTTCCAGTTTTGCCAAGAATGCAAAGTATCAGAACATTATCTATAGATGGTAGCAGTACAAATTGATATAGTCACTATACGAAATATTATGTGATAAAATAAACTTGTAAATTTAGATGTGTGATAAATTCATCCATTTCACAGTCAATAATTACCTAAGAGAAGCTTACACATGTGTTCTGGAAGACAAATACAAAATTCTAACAACATTGTTTATAGTAATATAAAAATAAAATTATGAAATTCTTCAATAAATAAGCACTTCTTCAACAAATAAGTACAAATAAATTGTGCTTACACTAACAATGAAATAATACATAACAATTAAAGTAGATCAACTATAACTGCATAAATAGGTCCTTAAAATGTTGTAAAATACAATCTGCAGAAGAAAATACACCCAATAACATTATATTTATATAAAAATCCCAAAATGCATACAAGATAAAACAATGTGTTACTTAGGAAAAGATTTTTATATGACAAATGTATAAGAAAATCAATAAGAGAACTAAAAAGAAGATCAATAACACTAAGTGGTTCAATCATGAAACAATAGGAATTGCTTTAGTTTTAAGTCACATAGTAGTTATGATAACATTTGTTCTAATATTTGCTCTAGACATAACTATGCTATATATTTTGTATGTATTAAATATAGTATCAAAATTAGAGAATAAAAACAAATGCTTAAATACCATATAAAAAAAGAAATAAAGAAATCTTACAATTCCTGAAGTGATGATATAAGCAGCTGTTTTATTCAGTAAGATGTGTGATGCAAAGTATAATTATGTTCTCAATTATATGTGTACATAAAAATATTTTTTAAGATAAAATACTAAACAAAATGCAGCAAAGTATTAGTTACTTCCTCGTGGGAGGATATGAGTAGTTTGTGTCTTGGGTTCTATGTAGAAGGCATATGTTAGATTATGCCCTCAAAGAAAAATACAGATTAGTGTCACTATAGGATTTGTACCACAGAACCAGCAGATACTGTAAACTAATCTGTGCTAAGGCAAAAACATTATTTTTTTCCATTGCAAGTTAAATGTGCCCCTTTTATGTTCTGTTTTGACAGAGCAGTACTGCCTAGAACTCACTATGTAGACCAGGCTGACCTTGAACTCACAATGATCCAACTGCCCCTGGGATTAAAAGATATGTGCTACAATACCCAACCAAAATGTGATCTTTTAAACAGCAAATTTCTGCCATTTATGACAACTTAAAACAGGTTCAAGTGACTGATCCTACAAAGGATCATTATTATAAATTTTAACCACAGGAGAATATCCACCATAGGGTATATGTGCATGTTTCACTAGTCACAGCAATTTAAGTTTAGTGAAATCGGTGGTGGTACTTTTTATACCATAACTTCTCGAGGTGTGCCAGTTTACTTGGAAAATCAAGTGGCATGTGAACAGCACTGTGATAAGAACCTACAACACCAGGAGAGTGAGTCCAGCTCACTTTTAATATGAATTAATTTTTTAAATGTTACTAAAAGAAATAGACAAGTTGGTATTCCACTCCCACTGTTAGGACAGCAGCAGCATTCCATAAAATCTCTTTAACCTTCCAAAATCTCTCTTTAAAAAAACACAATACCAAAGAAAATGTCTTAGGCAATAAATCCCAATATCACATTTACCAGCTCTACAATTATCTAGATAGCCCTCATTTACCAAAATCAGTGTGAATTGTGCTTACTAATATTCTACTGTGGAAAAAACTTCTCAGAGTGTGTGCACATGCATGAAGATTGGCTAGCTCTCCAATTCATAGAGGAAACCTGTAGGACCTGTTTTGTATGTTTACATTTTCTTTTATAATGCTGTATGCACTAGGGCCTATTCCTGAATGACCAACAAGAAGATAGGTCTTCAGTTAATGTAGACCAGTAATTCTCAACCTTCAACCTACTGTGAGCCTTTAATACAATTCTTCTTGTGGTGATTCTCAACCATAAAATTATTTTCATTTCTACTTCATGACTGTAATTTTACTGTTAAGAATTGTAATGCAAACATCTGTGTTTTCCAATGGTCTTAGGTGATCTCTGTGAAAAGGTTGTTTGAACAGCAGTTTGAGACCCACTGATCTAGATGGTTTGGTTTTAATAAGGTAATATGAAACAGACAGAAATAAGTATTATAAGAAGTAAATCAACCAAGAAATTGATGAGATGTGAAAAGATTATTCCTGAGTCTTCTGGTGTTCACATATGTTTAACCAAACAAAGAATCCTGTGGTTGAATGGGTTTGAAATATTACTCTTTGATCAGAATCTGTTAACTTGCTGTATTGTACTCAGGCAAGAATAGTATCAATTCCTTAAGTGAACCCCAAACCAACTAAAGTCTATTTAAAGTGTAGGTACTATTCTGAAAGTTGTAAAAATATGACAGGTTGTAAAAATATGTGTCAACACAAATAAATATAGTGAGTAAGCACTAACAAAGTATTATAAGATGGATGAGGAAAAGAACATGTGATTAATTATTCAAAAGTTGAAAATTATAATAAAGGGATTGAAACAATTTTCCTACAACATTTGCTTGCTGGATTGTGAGTCTTGGTCAGCCTGAATCAGAATAACTACATACTTTCTAAAATTTTTCTCTAACTTCAAATAATCTTTGAGGGAGTAATTTCAAAACCCCTCTGGGTATGTGTCAATAATAATAATAATAATTGTTTTACATACTGTTTGAATAATTTTCCCTGTCTCTTGATAAAACTTGATAAATAACTGTGAAGGGAGAAGGAGATGAATGGCTGATTAGATTCTACTCAGATACTTAAAGTTACCTTTGAGTTATTTTTAAACCATCATGCCTAGTAAAATTGTGTTATGTAGAGATTTCATTTATCTGGGGAAAGCAGGATTGGAAAAGTGAGTCACTACACTCAAACACTGATGTGAGAAAAAAGAAAAGGCATTTTCAGTTTCCTTAATAAGTAGCATCCTTAGTTAAAAGGAATACTTGGTCCTGGAGTGGCACATTAAAAGTTGTTTCTAAACAAATAGATGGTGATTGTGAAAGAGACATCACCTTCATAGTTCATAACATCTTCAGAAAAAGTCACAGAGTTTATCAATATCAAATTACCCATTAAACTACTACAAATTTTTGCTCTTGGATATATATGTGTGTGCACACATGCATGCCCATCTCCAACTGAACTGGAGCTATTGAATCCATTTTTAAACATGACAAAGAAGTCTGGAGAAATGGCTCAGTGGGTTTGCTCAGATGAGGATCTGAGTTTGAATTCCTAGCCCCCCACTGATGGGGGTTATCCTTTGTATATGTTTCTCTTTTGGTTGATGAATAAAGCACAGTGGACAATAAAGGCAGGGAGATAGGGGTGACTAGGAGAGGAGAATTCTGGGAAATATAGGCAGACAGGAGTCAACATGTATGCTGCCAAAGGAGTAACATGTCCCGACTGTTCTCCAGTAAGATAAGAACAAGTGGAAATACTTAGATTAATAGAAATGGGTTAATAATTAAGACAGAGTTAGTCAATAAGAAGCCTTATCCCCCTGCCAACAGATTTATAATTAATATAGAATCTGTGCATTTTATTTGGGGTTGAGGAAGCTTCAGGACCAAGCCAGGACTAAGAGCATCTTGTTACACACCACAAAAAGCCAAACATGACTGCTGTGTCTATAAACTCATTATTGCAGTGGAGGGGGAGATTGGTTCTCAGAACTGATCTACAGTAAGCCAGCTCAGCCAGAACAGTGAGCTTCTAGTACAGTGAGAGACTACACAAACACACACACAAACACACACACACACACACACACACACACACACACACACACACACACACACACACAGACACACACACACGAAAATATAGCACACAGAAATAATTAATTAAAACAAAATAAACACGGCATGATCTCTCCTACTGAAACTGTGTGTCCCACTCCTCATTTCTAGTTTACTACAATCTAATGGGCTTAGATTCTATCACTCCTCCAAAAACAATTTAATTACTCTCATCACAAAACTTAAAATAAAATGTTCTCAACCTCCTATCTTTGTCATTCCATATACATAAAAGTAACATACAGGTTGAGCAAGATGCCCTTATGAATATAGGAACACACAAAAACATTGTAACAATGAAAAAAGGCCATTAATTTGAAATAGAACATGGAGGCATAAAGGGGAGCATTTGAAAGGAGGAAAGGGAAGGATGAAATGAAGTTATTATATAGTAACAATAACTAAATGAGTGAAGACAATTCTTTCCCATCAGCCATGCCTGTGTATCCCCTGTAACCCAAGCACTCAGGAGCTTGATACAAAAGGATCAAGAGTCCAAGGCTGACCTCTGCTGAATGGTGATTCTAAGGCAAGGCATGCCTGAAATATGTGAGATCATCTCTAAACAATTCACAGAAAAACAAAAATCCAACCATCTTCTCTTGATTCTTTTTACATTGAGTTTTGTCAAGCACACACATAGGATGCACACATGTGCATATATATATATGTTGTTTTCTCCTTTCCCCAGGTTCACTTCACTATTCCCCATTCAACATAGTGCTTGCCTTTCTTCAAAGCTCAAATGCTTCTCTTTTC
Source organism: Cricetulus griseus (assembly GCF_003668045.3). Classification (NCBI taxonomy): domain Eukaryota; kingdom Metazoa; phylum Chordata; class Mammalia; order Rodentia; family Cricetidae; genus Cricetulus; species Cricetulus griseus. Next base: position 242,844,236 of record NW_023276806.1, on the reverse strand, counting down.
TGAGCATTTAAATTACTGCATATTACTTGCATACACATACATATGCATGTACACATACATGTGAGAGAGAACTTAGTCTCCCTAGAGATATAGTGTGTGTAATCAGGACATGAAATGTGCTGCTTCTTTTGTTTGTATTCATGAGCCTACTAAATCCTCCATGCCTTCTCTCAGTCTTCATATAGTCTTAAGTTCCTTAATTTAAATTTTTGGAAATTTTTATATATAACTATACTGTATTTACATAGTTTTACCCCTCCCTTACCTTCAACCAACTGCTCATTCCTTATGAGTCCCCTTCCAATACTCTAAGATCTCTGTTTCTTAGTTCTTGATTACACACACCACACACACACACACACACACACACACACACACACACACACACACACACACATCCTGCTGAGTCCATTTCCTGTATGTATATGTATTTAGACTGATCAACTATAATGTAACTACCTATCAGGGGACTTGCCCCTGAAGTAGATTGATAATTCATTTCTCACGAGTCCTTATATAAAATTTTCTAACTAGGATAGGTCCTTGTGAAATTTTCCCTCCCACTTTTGAATGTTAAGACAGACATATTGTTGAGATTCATGGGTTCATGTTTCCTGTCACATAAGGAAGACACCACCCTGCAGCAGACAGTCTGCTTCTCTAGCTCTGTTTTTTTCAACTTTTTTATTTGAATTAGAAACAGGATTGTTTCACGTGACAATCCCAGTTCCCTTCTACCTCCCGTCCTCCCCTACCACCCTGCCCCAACTAAAACCCTATCTATCACATATCTTTTCTGCTCCCCATGGATGGTGAAGCCTTCCATAGGGTGTCATCAGAGTCTATTGTATCCATTGGGATTATATTGACACCCCAGTGTGTCTTGGCTCAGGGAGTATTCATCTATATGGAATGGGCTCCCAAAGTCCACACCTATGCTAGAGGAAAGCACTGAACTTCTACAGGAGGTCCCGTAGATTTCCGAGGTTTCCTCACAGAAACCCATGTCCCTAGGGTCAGGATAAGTGCCATGCTGGTATTCCAGCTATCAGTCTGGGGAGCAAGAGTTTCCTGATGTTTAGGTCAGCTGTTTCTGTGGACTTCACCAGCCTGGTCTGGACCCTGTGCTCTTCACTTGTCCTTCTCGGCATCTGGGTTCCAGTTCAGTTCGGTGATTAGTTGGGGGTGTCTGCTTCTACTTCCACCAGCTGCTGGATGAAGGCTATATGATGACATTTAAGTTATTCATCAATCTCATTATCAGGGGAGTGCATTTAAGGCAGCCTCTCCTCTGTTTCTTAGATTGTTAGCTGGTGTCGTCTTTGTAGATCTGCAGACATTTCCCTAGTGCCTGATTTCTCTGTAAACCAAAAATGTCTCCCTCTATTATGGTATCTCCATTCTTGTTATCATCTATTCTACCCCTGACTCAACCTTTCTGCTCCCTCATGTCCTCTGAATTCCTGCTCTTCTCCTCTTATCATTCACCTAGCTCCCTCCCCCCTATTCCCGTGCTCCCAATTTTCTCAGGAGATCTTGACAATTTTCCCTTCTCCAGGGGACCATGTATGTCTCTCTTAGGGTCCTCCTTGTTTATTAGCTTCTTTGGCAATGTGGATTGTAGGCTGGTAACCCTACTCTATGTCTAAAATCCGAATATGAGTGAGTACATACCATGTTTGTCTTTTTGTGATTGGGTTACCTCGCTCAAAATGGTTTCTTCTAGTTCCACCCATTTTCCTGCAAACTTCAAGTTTCCATTATTTTTTTCCACTGAGTAGTACTCAATTGTGTAAATGTACATTTTCTCTATCCATTCTTCGTTTGAGGGGCATCTAGGCTGCTTCCAGTTTCTGGCTATTACAAATAGTGCTGCTATGAACATCATTGAACAGATGTTCTTATTGTATGAATGTGATTCTTTTGGGTATATGCCTAAGAGTGGAACTGCTGGACCTTGTGGTAGACTGATTCCCATTTTCTTGAGCAGTTGCCATACTGATTTTCAAAGTGGCTGTACCAGTTAGCACTCCTATCAGCAGTGGAGAAGTGTTCCTCTTTCTCTACATCCTCTCCAGCATGAACTGTCATTGGTGTTTTTGATTTTGGCCATTCTGACAGTAGTAAGATGGTGTCTCAAAGTTGTTTTGATTTTCATTTCCCTGATGACTAAGGATGTTGAACACTTTCTCATGTGTCTTTCAGCCATTTTAGATTCCTCTATTGAGAATTGTCTATTTAGTTCTGTACCCCACTTTTTAATTGGGTTGTTTGGTGTTTGGGGGACTAGCTTCTTGAGTTCTTTGTATATTTTGGAGATCAGCCCTCTGTCGGATGTGGGGTTGGTGAATATCTTTTCCCAGTCTGTCAGCTGCTGTTTTGTCTTGCTGATTGTCTCCTTTGCTTTACAGAAGCTTCTCAGTTTCAGGAGGTCCTATTTATTAATTGTTGACCTCGGTGTCTGTGCTACTAGTGTAATGTTCAGGAAATGGTCTCCTGTACCAATTAATTCAAGGGTATTTCCCACTTTGTCTTCTAATAGGTTCAGTGTAGCTGGATTTATGTTGAGTTCTTTGATCCATTTTGACTTAAGTTTTGTGCAAGACGGTAGTCTTGGATCTAACTGCAGTCTTCTACATGTCCGAAACCAGTTATGCCAGCACCGTTTGTTGAAGATGTTCTCTTTGTTCTATTTTATAGATTGGATTGTTTATCAAAAATCAGGTGTTCATAGGTGTGTGGGTTAATATCAGGGTTTTCAACTCTATTCCATTGGTCTACCTGTCTATTCTTGTGCCAATACCAAGCTGTTTTCAGGACTATAGCTCTGTAAGAGAGCTTGCAGTCAGGGATGTTGATGCCTCCAGAAGTAACTTTATTGTACTGGGTTGTTTTTGGCTATTGTGGGTCTTTTGTTTCTCCATATAAAGTTGAGAACTTTTCTTTCAAGGTCTGTGAAGAATTGTATTGGGATTTTGATAGGGATTGCATTGAATCTGTAGATTGCTTTTGGCAAGACTGCCATTTTTACGCTGTTGATCCTACCTATCCAAGAGCATGGGAGATCTTTGCATTTTCTGGTATCTTCTTCGATTTCTTTCTTTAGAGACTCAAAATTCTTACAGTACAGGTCTTTCACATTTTTGGTTAGCATTACCCCGAGGTATTTTCTGTTGTTTGTGGCAATGGTAAAGGGTGATGTGTCTCTGATATTTTTCTCCACCAATGTGTCATTAGTATATAGTAGGGTTACAGATATTTTGAGTTTATCTTGTATCCTGCCACTTTGCTGAAGGTGTTTATCAGCTGTAGGAATTCCCTGTTTGAGTTTTTCGTGTCACTAATGTAGGCTATCATATTGTCTTCAAATAGTGAGAGTTTGACTTCTTCCTTTCCAATTTGTATTCCCTTGATCTCCTTTTGTTGTCTTATTGCTCTAGCTAGAACTTCAAGGTCAATATTGAAGAGGTATAGAGAGAATGGACAACCTTGTCTTGTCCCTGATTTTAGAGTTATTGGATTGAGTTTCTCTCCATTTAATTTGATGTTGGCTGTTGGCGTTCTGTATATTGCTTTTAGTATGTTGAGGTATGTTCCTGTTATCCCTGATTTCTCTAATACCTTTATCATGAATGGGTGTTGGATTTTGTCAAAGTCTTTTTCGGCATCTAGTGAGATGATAATATGTTGTGTTTTTTTTTCTCAGTCTGTTTATATGGTGGATTACATTGATGGATTTTCGTATGTTGTTCCATTCTTGCATCCCTGGGATGAAGCCTACTTGATCATGGTGGGTGATTTCTCTGATATGCTCTTGGATTCAATTTGCCAGTATTTTATTGAGAATTTTTGCATCAATGTTCATGAAGGATATTGGTCTATAGTTCTTTTTCTTAGTTGTGTCTTTGTGTGGCTTAGGTATCAAGGTTATTGTAGCTTTGTAAAAAGAGGTTGGCAATGGTCCTTCTGCTTCTATTTGTGTGGAAAAAATTGAGGAGTATTGGTATTAGCTCTTCTTTGAATTTCTGGTAGATTTCTGCATTGAATCCATCTGGCCCTGGGCTTTTTTGGTTGGGAGACTTTTGATGACTGCTTTTATTTCCTTAGAGCTTATAGTTCTGCTTAAGTGCCTCATTTGTTCTTGATTCAACTTTGGTAAGTGATATCTGTCCAGAAAATTGTCCATTTCCTTTAAACTTTCCAAGTTTGTTTAGTACATTTTTTCAAAGTATGACCTGAAGATTCTCTGGATATCCTCAGTATCCATTGTTATGTCCCCCTTTCATTTCTGATTTTGTTAATTTGCCTGTTCTCTCTCTGCCTTTTGGTTAGTTTGGATAAAGGTTTATCTATCTTGTTAATTTCTCGAAGAACCAACTCTTTGTTACATTGATTCTTTGAATTGTTTTCTTTGTTTTGACTTTATTGATTTTTGCCCTCAGTTTGATTATTTCCTGGTGTCTGCTCCTCCGTGTTGAATTTGCTTCCATTTATTCTAGAGCTTTCAGCTGTGATGTCAACTCTCTGTTGTAGCTATTCAGTAGTTTCTTCATGTGAGCACTTAAAGCTATGAACTTTCCTCTTAGTGCTGCCTTCAAAGTGTATTAAGTTTGGGTATGTTGTGACTACATTTTCATTAATTTCTAGGAAGTCTTTTATTTCTTTCTTTATTACTTCCTTGACCCAGGAATGGTGCAATTGTGTGTTGGTCAATTTCCATGAGTTGATAAGATTTCTGCACTTTGTTTTACAATCTCTCTGACTCATCTCTCATTATTTTTCCTGAGCCTTGGGTGTAGGAGTTGAGTTGTAGATATATCAGTGTAGTTTGTGTGTCCCTGTTCACTATTACTGCATTTTGACCAGCCTCTTCTCAAGGCGACTTCTTATTTTCCTTGTTTATGTAGTTATTGTGGGATAGATGCTCACACTTAAAGATTTGGAGCTAGCATCGACAAATGAGAGAAGATACAGCATTTGTCTTTTGTGAGTCACCTCACTCAGTATATTCTATCCATTTACTTGCAAATTCATGATTTCATTTTTCTTTGCAGCTAAATAGGATTCTGTTTTGTATCTGCACTGCATTTCCAGACTCAGTGCAAATCCCTAAACCTAAAGCAATTTTAGTTCTTTCTTAGAAATCACTTCCATGGAACCTTCTCTAACTGATTAAAAATTGCAGCCTATTGTTAAGTAGTATGTGGACAGAAATATTAACCTACTGATGTCTGTGTTATCATTCTGGAAGATGGAAATGCCCCAGTAGATAGCTGGCACTTTACAATTGTTTGGTAAGTAAGACACCATCCATTAAAAGTCTTTATTATCTGCACATTGCATTTGGGACAGAGAACAACCATTGTTTTACAGGTCCTGCTGAAGGTAGGTGCTTTCATGCCTGTTTTCAAGCCCTATCACATTGGCTTGTATATCAGAAGCACATTTACCTTTCCTGGATTCTTTATACACAGACATTTTGGAGTCCCTCCATAGCCCACACTACACAGATGGGGGTTCTTCCACTTTTCTTGGCTGAAGCTTGCTCAACTTTCAAGTCATGGTTAAGATCTTTTCTTTCTAGGAATATCCCCTGGCCTCTGTTCCATTAATTTTATACTCATTGTGCATATGTACTTCACACACACTTTTATATTTTAGCACTCATGGTTGCCACACTAACTGTAAATCTCCTGAATGTGCAAATTCTTCTGTTTTTCACCATTGATTTCCAGTGTTCAGTGAACTATGTATCACTGAGCTATGGGCAGCAAAACTCTGTTTCTAAACAGAAAGAATTGGAGGGTCTCAAATGGCAGGGATTAGATACAGAAAACTGGTCAGTATATTGCTACCCATTCACATTTATTCCCAATTAGGAGGAACAGAAGAAAAGAAATCCTCCAAGTTATTAAGCAAACTATTTTAAAAAGTAATAACACTAAGAAAATAACCAATGTGGTAAGGGTGTGTGTGTCAAAGGTTGGAAAAATGTTGTTGAAAGCCTCCTGCTTGAGAGCTGATAAATCAACTTGACTAATGAAATTAAAATTTAATTTAGCATCGACAAAACCATATTCATATCAAACACATCTATTAGTCATCCACTAAAATATTCTTCAGTTAAGTAGTATAATGTTAGCCAACACTAGACTTGATCTCAACAAAAATTTTTAAATGTAGCTCAGTGTGATTTGAAGCTATATTTGATTATATTTTCTAGGCATCCAATGACAGTGACTTTTCATAACCAAAAGGAATTTTAAAATTCTAACACATGATAAAAACTCAACATTAACTAACTCTTTGGGGGAGTTAATCTTACATAAAGAAAACATGAGTACAATTAAATCAGAATGACTTCTTGGAATAAAAAATTTGAGTATATTTTATATGATTATGATTTCTTGCTTTTTCCCCAAGATTGAGTGAATCAATAGGAAAGATGGATAAAAATTAAGCCTACTACTATATCAAATATGTACTTACCAAAATATGTGTTTTTATGCCTATGCACACCATTAACCATATCAAGAAAAATACAAATTAAATGTTATATATCACAAAATGAAGCATAAAAATGATTTGTGCTAATGACAGTATACCTGAAAATCTAATCAATTCAACTGAAAACTTCTTTGAATTCAAATATACCAATAACTAGGACATTACAAAATGCATATTCAAAAAATAATGCATTGTCTAGATTCAAATAATAATTAAAAGCAACATTTTAAAAATTATTCCATTTGGGGGATCAGGTGGGTTGATGGAATGAGTGTGGGGAGAGATGACTAGAATTGGGGGCCATTTGGGAGGCAGTGTGGAAACATAGTGCATTAGAACCTCCTGGAATCTATGAGGATGACCCTAGTAATGGAGGATATGGATTCTGAACTTGCCATCTTCTGTAGCTAGGCAAGACTTTCAGTGATTGGCCATGGTTACATTCAATTGAGTTGTTGGCCAAGGGGTCTCATGGAGATCAACAAACAATACAGGGTGATGCTAGGACAGTGAGTTGCTCTCCAGAAACTGACAATTGAATCCTAGCTGAGGATCCACACAGCTCATTGAACATAGAGAAGATTTGCTGATGCCCTCATGGAGCCTTCACCCCTACATTCTAGTCTATTTGATGTAGGAAATCTGCAGGCAAATGAAAAAGAAACCTGGACACGAACCCAGCCACCAAACACTTGACCTACAATTTGTTCTGCCTGCAAAATGTGTAGAGCAAATAGTGACATGGAACTTGTGCATGTGGCCAACCAATGTCTGGTTAAACTTGGGGTCCACAGAAGAGAGAGCCCATACACTGGCTTGGTGGCCCGAAAATGGATTCTTGTCTCTTGGCTAAGAGGCCTAGGGTAGAATCAAAGACAACTGGTTCAAAAGAAAAGAAAATAATTAAATGATACCTATTTATATTCTGCTATGCCCATAAATTGGTGTTTTGTCATCATCAAAGAGGCTTCCTCTAACAGGAGATGGAAGCAGGTACAGAGATCCACAGCCAGACACTGTGTGGAGAAAGAGCCTAAATTAGAGGTCTCCATCAGGCCCTTCCCGTCAGAGCTCATCGAACTGAGGGGATGAAGGGACACCATGGGAGCATGGCCCACTGAATCACTAAGCAAGGCTCACATGGGCTAACAGAGACTGACAAGGTTAGCATGGGGCCTCAGGGGTTTGGAGGAAGTTCTCTGTGTATATGTGAGCTTGATGTTTTGTGGTCGGGCATCTAATGGTGGAATCAGGTTTTTTTCTGAATGTTTTGCTTGTTCTTCAGACTCCTATCGGGTTAAATTTATCAGCTTTGATATGAGTGTTTTTCCTTGTCTCATTTTATCTTGATTTGTTGTCTTTGGTTGTCTATTGGAGACTTGTTCCTTTCTGAAGGGAAATGGAGGGAGAGTAGATTATTCAAAAGAAGAGGTGGGTGGGGCTTGAAGGAGGGTTGGGAGAAGAAACTGTGGTCAGGGTGTATTAGAGGAGAGTCTATTTTAAAAAAAAAAGGAAGATTCTAATATTTAAAAAAAGAAACAATCATTCCATTTGCAATCACAATAAACCTTATTCTATACCTAAAGATTAATGGAAGTATAAATATAAAAAGTTCCTGTATTTATTGCCAAAAGGACATAAAAACAAGAAATTCATCATGTTTAGAAGAAAAAATTTTTACAAAATTTATATACAGTTTTAACAGGCACTGACCCAAGTCTTACAAAGCTTCCTTTGAAAATCTTATGAAAGGATTCTTAGGTGTGAATGCAGCAGTGAACCTGTAGAATATGCTGAACTTTAAGTCAAAGTAATTGAAGAATCATTTCTCCCTCCCATATTAAAATAAATCATGAAATTTATCTATTAGATATTTACTGCATAGAATGCATGATATATTTTACACAGATGATCTTATTTATTACTCAATCTGGTGAAAAATATGTTATTACTTTTCTGATTTTATTACTATTCTATTTGTTAATGAGCAAATTGAGGTTCGGAGATATTTTCCTGAAAGGAGAGCATGAACTAGACCTGAAATGTAACACTGAGATCATCTATTTTCAGACAGGAAAATCAACAAAAAGAAGATATATATATATATATATATATATATATATATATATATATAGAGAGAGAGAGAGAGAGAGAGATTTGTTTTCTTTGGTTGTCTATTGGAGGCATATATATATATATATATATATATATATAGAGAGAGAGAGAGAGAGAGAGAGAGAGAGAAAGAGAGAGAGAGAGGATGTATATGTATATGTATATGTATATGTATATGTATATGTATATGTATATGTAAGCCCAAAATAGAAAGATTGATGACAGTCAGTACTTAAAAATATTAGCACTTAAGTAAACTTTTAGTATATAACAAAAGCAGCATTTTAAACTTGTAGAAAGAAATGAATTATTCAAGAAAAGGTGTTGATAAAACTGGCTAACCATTTCAGAAAAGAATAACATTGATTTCTACCTTCTGACATAAACCAAAATAAAGTCCAGATGGATTATAGATTTATTTTCAAATATTTAAATCAAATTTGCATATGTCGACAAAGCCCAGGAAATAAAATGATGAATGTTCTTACATTGGAGAAACATTTTGGGAATAGCTATAAGACGCTTTAAGATATAGACTCAGATTTCTGCTTTGCCACTTCAAATTTCTTATTTGTTTAATATTGGTAGACTTACTATACCATGACTATATAGTGGCAATATCAATTGGTAAAACCAGACCATACATGTTGATTTTCTTAGTCTGAACTCACTGCACCCAGATAAGTGGGAATTGACTAAAATTTTGTAGGTATGAAATTCTGCCTGATTCTACTGGAATAGCTGTGATAAATTAAAATCACTGTACAAGTTTTGAATATCTATGACAATGCACACCTGAAATTTTTAATCAACTGAATGCATTGCAAATACCTTGATTCTAATATTTCTTGATATTTCAGCCATATTCTTATAAATCTACTTCAAGTATAGGCATCATTTACTGTGTAGCAGAATACCAGTGACAGACTAATGAAACCACCTGAGGGACTCAAGAAGAACCTTGTCATGTCATGACTGACTTTAATTTGTGCATTTTATTCTTGTCAGAAATAATAACAAAAATACCTCTGTCTTCTATTAAAGGCCCTATATTAAAGTCAAGAATATTGTTCCATACTGAGTATAGTAAGGACATGAGTAGAATAGTCTTCTTTGAGGAAGTACTGCCAAAGTTAAATCACAATGAAGAATGTGAGCGTCAGCTGAAAACAGAGGCAATCGGAATAAGAGCATGGGAGGTTTTATAGAAATAAGAAAATCAAGAACTTGTATGAATGAGGAGTACTTAGAGGAACTAAGTGCTTCAGGGGACCTAGAAAATAATAAAGTGCTGAAAACTAGCAAGACACAAGACTAAAGAGTCTAGGCAATAAAAATCCATGACACATACTAATTTCATAACTGGGAAGGCAACATGATGGAGATCCGGACAGCGCTTCACTCTATCTCCTATCAGAAAGCACCAGTAACTCCTATCCACTCCTTGGGAGGCAACAGAGGTGAGGTGGGAAGCTTCTCTTATAATAGATTATTGAAATAATGATGGAATATCTCACATACGTAAAGACCAAATGTCCAGGAGTCTCTAGTTTTCAATTACTATCAAAATCACCATAACACATAAGGTCTTCTGGCCCAATGTCTAACTTCTCCTTCCATCAACCCTCATCACCCCCCCTACCCCCGTGGACATCTGTTTAGTTTCTTTTCTGTTACTGTGATAAAAGCAACCCAGTTGAGAATGTGTTTATTTTCACTTAAAATTCTAGGAGATACCATCTATCATGAAGAGGAAGTTAGGGCAGCAGGCAGAAAAGGCAAGAGCAGGAATCAATCTGGTCACGTTGTACCCATGAATGCAAATGTGTTCTGTCTACTTTCTCCATTTTATGTATTCCAGGATCCCCTGCCCAAAGAATGTTCCTGCCCACCATTAACATGGCTCCTCCCACATCAATGACTTTGTAATTCCTCACAGGCTGCACAGAGACCCATCTCAAACTACTAATATTAATTGCTTACTGCTCTAAAGACAGTTGGACCTGGGAAGTGGAACCTAAAAATGAACCAGGTTTATTTAAAGTGTCACACAATTTATAACTCTGAAGGTTAGGAAGAATCACATAAATGTGTTCAAGGACAAGCTTCACTGGCAAGAACATGTTTAGCCCTGCAGGCAAAACAAAATAAATAAATAAAAGAGGCAGATGGAATGGATAATCTGAAGTAGATAATCAGAAGCACAATCCAGAACAATTCTATGTGTTTGAAGAAATTGAGATCATAAGACTCTTGCCTTGTTTTGTTTCGGGCATTTTGTTTGGTGTGTGTGTGTGTGTGTGTGTGTGTGTGTGTGTGTGTGTGTGGTGCGTGGACTTTCTCATAAGCACTCAGAATTCTTCTCAAAGTGCCCCACCATCACAACCTTCCATTGTGTGACTTATAAACCCCTCCTTTAATCTACCCACCCATGATATTACCTTCACTTTCTTACATGAGCTCAATTATCTGCCATTTGTATCTTTTTCCTTGTATCACACGCATTAGGGACAGATTTTCCTTGCTCTGAAATACTGCTTCCATATTACTTTTGACTCCTTTCTCCTACAAAGCTAGAAACATCAAACCATCTGGTTTGACCGCTGTCTTCCATCAAACTTTCTTCTCTAATTCACCCAGGGCTGTGGCTCTACCTTACATCTGCTTTAACTTTATTGCCCTGGTACTACATTCCAGTGCCTTGAGCACCACACGTTTATCTGTGCAGTCATATAGTGGCAGACCATTGTCTCCACTAACTAGATTTCAACAAGATTTCTCTCAAACTACTAAGTTTATCTAGGATCAGCATTGCCACATTGTCAATCTTGATGATACATTGACTCCCAGAAATTTCTCACCATCCATCACTGCTGTCTTGCTTCAATTCTGACAGCTAGATCTTTATCACAAACAGTACCACATGACATATCCTCAACTCCCTTGCCCCTTTCCCCTCAGAATCACTTTACTGCCCTTTTTATGAAAATGTATTTGCTTCGAGTGACTGAAATATTACCACACACTTAACATGAAGATTTTTTTCCTTCTACCTTGGAAGTCTGAATTTCTAAAACAGCTAGAAATAGAGGCTTGAAAATAATAAATTTCAGTGTTTCTATCATTGCTTTGTTTTCCTATTTGATCATTATTCACAATGACAATGGCTTCTTAGATCACAAAACATCTTCAAAATCAGTAAGCTGATTTTGAATCACTTTGACTCTACTTGAGATGTATGCCCATCTCTGTAGACAGGAAAATGGGGCAATATTATTGGGTTTTATAAATGTAATATTTCTCCCATGTGGCAGAAATCTTGAAATAGTATTGACAACTCCATCAGAGTCACATGACGCAGGACTGTTCCACAAAGCATAAAACGAATCTTGAATGAATATATTTTATTTGGTTATGACCTTCAAATGTTAAATAAGTAACTGGTAGTAATTTAAGTCCAGGGACACAATTCCCAAATGGATATTCAATCAAACTTCATTGCCCACAATTCCAGCCACCTGTCTTGTTTTTTTTTCCTTCCTACTCAATATTGAATACACCTTCCTTCCCTCCTATGCAACACTTATGGGTCACTTTATAGGAAATACACCCCTCACCTTAAAGCAAGTTTGCAACATGTCAACCAAAAAGATTCCTGGAAAACAGAAATGATGATGCTGCTCCCTGAAAGACAGAGCATGGGTGAGGAAGAAAGGAAAGAGTGGTAAGTAAGATCTTTTGGGGGGACATTGTTAGTATATAAGTATTTTCAGTAGTGTTGGAAGCTCAGGAAAGCCATAGGAAATTATCAAGAACTGTAGAATTGTGTGGAGACTTCACACAAGAGGCAATTGTGATGAAATTCGAAAGCACTGAAAAACACATTAAGGATGCATGGTGCCATAAAAAAGAAACCAAGATAACACAACAAAAGGAAGACAAAATTTTAAATGAAGTACATATGGTGGAAAACAGAGTTAGAAAACACCAAGAGAGGGGGTTATTTTCAAAAGTAAGAAAAATTTCAATGCTGTCTTGATCTATTGTATTCTATATCTGAATATGTGGACGTGGTGTAACAACAATATATATCATGTTCCCAGTTTAGAAAACATTAGATATTAATTGGTGCTTGTTAAGTAAGAGACAAATCAAGAAAACTGGACTTCACACTTAAGACAGACATGATATTTTGATCAAGTCTAGTAGAGGAAGTTAAGCAGTAACTAGCAAAAGGCAGCCCTGAAATGGAAGCAGCTTAGAGTTTGGGAATTCTGACTACCCAAGTCACTTAGAGGACAGAGAGGAAAAGCTCATGTTCTTAGTTTAGATATGAGATGTGCTTTTACTAATTCATTCATTTGAATCATGTGCTAAAATAGGCCAAATAAAGCATTTAAGAAAGGGATCATGCTTCATTCCTTATGCTGAAGACAGCAGGGTGGTTGGAATGCTGTCCTGGCTCAGTTAAAGAGGAGGAAAGGAGTACAAGAGACTGCACTGCAGGTTTTCTGAACATGCCCTTTTTTATATCGTTAAAACATGTACATACTCCTGGGTTTAAATATTCATGTTTAATTACATACCTTATGTTAAGTAATCACCTGGAAATCACTAGCAATTATTTCAGATACAGTCTTTTAAACATTTAGTTGTCAATGTTCTCAAAAATCTTAGGACCCAAAACTTAAGGAGACTGGTCATTCTCCCGAGGTTAAGCTTGATTACTATAATTCCCCCATCACAGACATCTATTTGACTACCAGGATTTGCCCAATAAATTAAAGGAAGGATGGATGAAAAAAGAACTCATTACAGAGCTACTCATTTATTGCAATTATTTTTATTCACTAGACAAATACTCTCATGTATAAAGTATACCAGTGTCACTTGTCTGACACATCTGTCTAGCACATCTGTCTGGCAATCTATCTGGCACATCTGTCTGGCCCATCTTTTCCAAACACAGCAGGAAGACTCTGATGTGAAACATCCCATTTGTTAGGCTTGTAACAATTTTCTTTCAATAACCTTTGTCACAATGCAAACTACAGTTGCTTCAGGTTACATGCTCGCATCTAAAGATTCCTCACCAGGAACCAAAACTAAAAGCATATGAGGTGCTTCTCTTCCTGGTCTGGACTACCACAAACCTATAACATTTTCTTGTTCCATCTATTCATCTGCACATTTCACAATTTTATTCTTCACAGCTGGAGAGAATTCCATTGTGTATGGGGCACATTTTCATTATCCATTCAGCAGGTGAAGGGCATTTAAGTTGTTCCATTTCCTAGCTGTTGTGAATAGGATAGCTATAAACAATGCTGATCAAAAAGAGGACCATGGTGAGGCAATATGGTTCTAAAGAGAAGAATAATAAGACATAAATAATATAAAGGTAGGTATGAAAAAATCAGGAGGGTGAGACTTTAACTGGTGAGTGAGGAGGGAAAACAATGAATGGGGGAGGAAGAGAGATAAATGATACTAAAGATATTTGAAAAGCCCTAAAAATTGTATTATGCTTGCTTAAAATTACATGATATATATATATATACATATATATGCTTATATATTTTAAATGAGATTATGTAATTAATATAATATATTTTAAATCAGATTATGCCACTTGAACTGACAATATTCCACCCCAATAGCCACAGAGTATTTAACAAAAGTCCCATTTCTGGGCATGAAAACCTCACTTACAGTTGTTAGTCAGGGTATCTAAGAGACTCCCATGCCTTTAATCCCAGCACTCAAGAGGCACAGGCAGACAGATCTCTGTGACTTCCTGGCCGGCCTGGTCTACAAAGAGAGATCTAGGACAGAAAGGGCTGTTACACAGAGAAATCCTGTCTCAAAAATATAAGGGAAAGAGTGGAGAGAGAGAGAGAGAGAGAGAGAGAGAGAGAGAGAGAGAGAGAGAGAGAGAGAGAGAGCTCTACAAAGCAGCAATCCTAGGAGTAACCAACATTTGGTTGATATTAAGATCCATGCAATAGGAGGGGATTCATATCTGCTACTGAAAACAAAGAACTACCCATGGCTGGTGAGGCCATGAAAGAGAAGAACCTACTGCTGACACTTACCTAAGCCAGCATCATATCTAACATCGTTTTACATACTCATTATCAAGAAGCCCACAGATAAGCGTAGCTCTCACTCCCCATCAAAGAAGCTTCTGTTTGTAGCATATGGAGACTCTCAAAAGATCCAGAATTGGTCAAAATGCAGACAATAACTGACTATGCAGTTCCCAGACTCTATTAATATATCAACACAAAGCCAACATTTAAGGTTCAGGGAGCATTGTGAAAGCAAGGGATGGAAAGATTGTAAGAGTCAGAAAACCAGATGTTTTTCTGAAAGATAGTGTCTTCAAACATGACAAGGAAGCCGCATCCATGAAATCTCAACAATATGCTTGCCTAAGTAAGCCATAAATAGCGACAACAATAGTTGACATGCTGACATGGATGAGGAAAAGTTATAAAGTTCAAGGAGAGTTACAGGTAACTAGTAGTGGTTAAGAGAAAAAGAATCATTCATCCCCAGAAATAAGCGCCCAAATTCCTCATCCAGAACCAATCAGCCAGTCCTAAAACGTGTGAATATGGGCAATAATAAATGGACTCAGTAAATTGTATTTGTGTGTGAGTTAATAAAGAAAAAGAGGTCATAAATTAGAGAAAAAGAGATTAGGAGCAAGGAGTTAGAAGGAGGAGAAAGGGTGGATAAATTAAGTAAACACAATATTTATTTAATAAAAGAAATAATAAATGCACATCCATTTATAGTGGTTAATATTGCTATTCTACATATCCATATCAGGGTTATAGGCAAATACACATGTATTTTTATAGAAGTGATTTAACAACTGGATGATAATATAAGAATATTTTATGAGAAATTGCTAGATGAGGTTATCAATAATTTATCTGTGATCACAACTTTTATGAATAGAATTCTAAGAGCTTCAGAACAAAAATGATTACTTTATTATTACCAAAAATAAGCCTAAACTTAAAGTTGATGTGGGCTAGGTATAAATATCATAGCAGAGTGCCTGCCTAGGTCACATGAAGTCTTGGGTTTAATTCAAGGCATTTAAAGGAAAATTTCTTTCATATTTTATGATGGGTACCATTGTTCAGTGTCATATAAATTTTTACCTATGCTGTCTATTTCACAAGACAGGATTTTAAAGAAGTAATATAGACTAGTCCAATATTTATCTTAGACCTGCCATCAATATTTGGAAAAAGCATGCAAGCAAAAAAAAAAAGAAAAGAAAAGAAACCACTAAAAGAAAAAAAGACATAACTAATAGAATAATAAAGAAATTATCTATAATACAAAGCTAACTGAAAAAATTACTATAGAGTATTCTTTGTTCAGTATTTTGTAGGATAATCTACTCATGCTCAACTTCCAAAAAGGGAAAGGGAAATTTAGTCATAAGCTTTGACTGCATGAATGTTTTGTTTTTTAATACTTGTGTGAGGATGTCTCCATTTATTCAATAAATAAAAAACAATGACCATAGTATGTAAAATCTGAGTTATTAGTCATAGCATTTATTTACCTTAAGAAATTTAAACATGCAATCTCATTTGTTGTGTAGATGTTTCATTTATTGTGGAAAAAATCTAAGAAATCTTAGCATATCTTGATTCTAGCTTTAAGACCTCTCTTCTCATATATACTGTAATTCCATAGGTTGTATAACAAGCCGACTAGATTAACAAGTAATTAATGTATCAGGAAATTAGTTTGACAGTCTAACAGCCTGAGAAGACTTGTTATTTAATTGTTATTATCCTGTTTTCCCATGAAGAAGAACAATGGTAAAAGGAAAAGCCTGCATAGATGACACATAGTCAAAGTCTTTGTCAGGGTGTCTCTTTGATGACAAGTAAATTTTGCTTTAAACACAATTGATCACTCATTTTATTTCTCTCTCTCTTGCTCTCTCTGTAACTGACATAATTTAAAATTTTTGTCTCCTTTCTTTGAAAAATGCATCAATTTTCTTTCTGTTTCTCCCACAGAAATAATTAGCCTCTCAAACTGCATTCATTTTAAAATTAACTTTCATTTTCTTGATTGGCATGTAAAGTTTGTACACATTTACAAGACACAATGTGTTGTTTGGATTCTCGTATAAATTGGATAGTGATTAATTCAGGGTAATTAGCATATACATCCACTAAAAAGTCTTTACCATGTAGTGTATATCTCAGCAAAGAAAGGAGCAATTCAAAACTCTTCATTTTGAGAGACATTACACCATGCTAACCAACCATGCCTACCATATTTTGTATGTGGTGCCATGACATACAAGAATTCAGTCCTTCTATCAAACATTTTCCCTTCCCTATGCTATTATTCTTCTGTCAGTATTTATGAGATCAGCATTTACAACTTTCATTGAAAAGTGAAATCAAGTATTTGTCTTTGTGGATCTAATTTAATCTCTTAACAGAGAATCCTTCAGGCCCATTTACATCATCACAGATGCCAAGATTTCATGTATTTTATGACCAAAACACATTCTATGATCTTACATATACATATCATCAATCATTAAATGCTTCTAGAAATCTGGAAATGCATGTACAAAAAAAAAAGCAAAGCTACTTTCTTCCCATTTCTCTCCAGGTACTAGATTAATTCAAAGTGGAATAAGAGTTGGTATAAGTACTGCCTATAAAATCACTGGAAGTAAACAGGGAAATGCTTCAGAATAGTAGTTATAGCAGTGATCTGTTGATATGATACTAAATGCATGGGAAACAACACATTTGGGGGGAATAAGATTTTTATCAAACCTTAAAGCATCTGCACAGCAAATGACAAAATCAGCAGAGCAAGGAGATAGCCTTCAGGAAGGGAAAGAAGCAAGTGAAAAAATACACATCTAACAATGGATTAATATGCAGAATACACAGGGAGCTCTTGCAACTCACTAGAAAAGATGGGACTATTGAAACATGGCCTAAAATTTAAATAGACATTTTTCAAGATCCAGAGGAAGATGTACTCTTACGCTCTGTAGGTGAGAAAGTAAATTAGTCAATTTATTTTTAAAGAGGACAAGGGGGAGGAAGACAGGGAGGAGAAGGAGAAAGAGGGAGGAGGAGGAACTGACTGACTGACTGTTGGGGAAAAGTTTCTCTAAATTTAGTAAAAACAGTCAAAGACAAGGAGTAGTGTTCAAACTGTTTTTTCTTGGGGAATGCATGCATTTTCATATGTCTCAATCTTGGAGACAACACCTAGAAGTGTTCTTTCAGGGCCCTAGATCCTCAGCTCCTAGGTGATGGAAAAGGAAACAATATTATGTTAGGGAAACAAATGACCTAGAATGGACCATGGTGGATACATGGGCAATGTCAAGTACCCTAGAAGGTTTCTTCAGACATGATTGTGAAAACTGATTCAGTGGTGTCTTAAAAATGAGGACTCCTAGGCTTCTTCCTAGCCCTTTGACTCATAACATCAGGAGCAGGATCCTGCACCTGCCTTACTGCCTCTGAGGAGAATATAGGGGGTAGGAATGGGGGAAGGAGGGAAGATGGGAGAAGGGGAGGGAGGGAAACTAGAGCTGGTATGTAAAATGAAAAATAATTTTTTACCAAAATAAAGAGCAGGGTCCTAGAAATGTTAAGCCTCACATGTGAGATTCTTTCATGGTTGTTCTTTTTTTTTTTTTTTTTTTACTATCTTTTGTTTTATTTTCTGAGACAAGATCTCATGTAGTCAAAGCTAGGCTCAGATTTTCCCCTTAGGTGAAGCTGACATTGAGCTCCTTAAACACTAGCCTCCACTGCCCAAACACTGGGATTAGAGGCCTGCACCAATAGACTTGGCCAACATGTGAAAGTCTATGCTAAGCACATTTGGAAATACATCTCTCTCTTGCAAGGAGCTGTCCAACAGTTACCAGAGGATGATTCTCAGCAGTACAGTGTTGGGTCTCCAGATTCAGAAAACAAAAATACAAGATATCCAAATTAAATCTGAAAATCAGAGAAATATCTTCATATGTAGGCTTTTAATATTGCATATTTATATTTTAATATATAATTTGTCATTTTCTTAAATCTCAATTTAACCAAATAGCCTACATTTTGCCCAGCAGCCCTATACAAGAGATGACCACATGACTTTAATTTTAAAAAAATCAAATGGTACCTTTGTATGAGCCTCACTATTAAAACATCAAATCCAATATTAAACAAACGGCATCTGTTTTTTAATCAATTCTCAATATTATGTAAACTAGCTACTATAAAATATCTAACTTTTTTCAATGTTTACAATCATGGGATCTCTCATGCTAATTATTTTCTAAGAGTAACACTTTTCTTTAGAAAAATGTCGAATTCTAGGGGCACAGAAAATTTGTACACATTCCTTGGTATCTTGAAAGATAATCCTCTTTAAAGATTATGTATGGTAAATTGTACTGGAGATTGTCTTCCACCACCACCCTCCTCATGCTGTTTCTCTTCTTGCTTTTTCTTCTTCTTCTTCTTCTTCTTCTTCTTCTTCTTCTTCTTCTTCTTCTTCTTCTTCTTCTTCTTCTTCTTCTTCTTCTCCTCTCTCTCTCTCTCTCTCTCTCTCTCTCCTCTCTTTCTTCTCTTCCTTTCTTCCTGCTACATTAATATTGTCAATTGTCTCTCAATAAAATGGATCCACAACACCTTTTTTCATTAGCAGTCAAAAACATGGCAATGAAATGAAAACCACCCACAACTGTGGACTAACTTCAAGGCTGAATAGTTGAGGACCTCCCTGTCCTTGTTCTCACTGATGGCTTCTTGCCTGTTGCTCCAAACTACAATATCCAGAATAAGATAAATGATAGCACAGTAGTCAGAAATGTCATGATCCAGGGACACTCTCCAATCCAAAACAGAAAAGGTGTCACTGGACATCCAAGGAGAACGCACTCCCAGACATCCCCCCTAAGAATCTGAGTCACACTTCTAAAATGACTTGGAGATGACATCTCTCTTTCTGTTTACCTGGTGTGCACTTAGGATTTAAAGGGGAAGAAGTCTTTTTTCCAATGTCAGATGGCAACACCTTCCTTCTTTCAGGATGCACGAAGGAAAATGGCTGTTTTTCTTTTGTGGTAGAAGTGATAGTAACATCGAATGAGAACTAAACAAGGGGCCTTTGTTTTCATGAGAGATTTCAGAAGGTCATCTTGAGTGGTTTATCCTGAACAAAATTGCATATAGTATTTCAATAATAAACACATAGCAGAAACATAATTCTCAGAGATAAAACTCAGAGAATACTGAAATTCTTTACCTGATAATATAAATTAGTTTAGAAACATAAAGGAACACAGTAAATTAAGATTAGGAGTAGCTAAAAATGAAGGCTTTGAGTGTGGGAATGAGATGAAATATCATGGGTAAAGACTAAACCCAAACTTTGTATGCCAGAGAATCTGGGTTACATGGAGTGAGGTAAGAGACTCCACATTGAGTGTACCTGGAGTTTAGAATCTTCCAGTGTCATTGTTCAAAGGATTCAGGGAACAGGGGTAAAGATCTTACCACTGCAGAAGAGATGAAAACTTAAAACTTATCAAGCTAAATGAAATCTCATAGTAAATATACAAAAAGCATAAGAGATTTTCCTTATATCCAACAGGTGTAATGATTCTCTCCATGCTTACATTATTGTATGAATACTAAGCAGATTTTCACCTATTACACATTTCAGAAGACCTGCTCCATTCATGAGGACTAACCCTTTTGAGATTGTTGAAAAAAAAACACTAGAATTAAGGTATTTTTCAAGTTAGGCATCTCATAAAAATTCAACATTTCTAACTGACTGTCATTGAAGTATTTACCAACTTACTTTCTCATTCAACTTTTCAAAGTTTATATAAGTACTTTTTACTACAAATTCCCTTTCATCTTCACTACCCAAATAACTCATTCATCTTTTTTTTTAATTAGAAACAAGCTTGTTTTACCTGTCAATCCCAGTTCCTTATCCCTTCCTCCCTTGCCTACCACCAACCCCCTGTCCCATCCCCTTTATGCTTCATTCACCTTTTTCTAGAACTGGTTAGGTAAGAAAAGTGATTAAATCTTCAGCTCTAAAGTCTTGCAAGTTTCTGTGACTATTAATTTTAATTATCAGCTTGACACAACCTACAATCTCCTGGGAGGACAGTTTCAACGAGGAATTGTGCCAGGTTGGCCTCTGGACATGTCAGTGGGGGTTTGTCTCAATTAATTAATGTGGGAAAATTATTCCAGTATAGGTAGCATCATTCCCTAAGCAGGGGGATCTTGATGCTATATGAGTAGAGAAAGCTAGCTGAGTATAAAGCATACATACAATAATCCTCTTTCTGGTTTTGACTGTGGCTGTAACGTAACTAGCTATCTCATGCTCTTGCTGCTATGATTTTCCCCAAAGGGATAGAATTGTAAGCTGAAAGCTTTTCTCCAATAAATGACTTTTTATCAAGCACTTTGTTACAGCAACAGAAACAAAACTAGAGTGGTTTCTGGTAATAAAATACTAAATACTAAATAAAATACTAAATAATAAAATAGAGTGGTTTTTTAGTCTTTTTCTTTTTATGCATGTAGTACTCTTCCCCTTTCCCAAACACAATCAGATGAAAATTATCTTAATTAAGCTGATGTCCTTAATTGTTTAGCATAAATATTTTAGATTTGGATATAAATGTTCATTATAATGCAAATACTAGTAGCTGAAGTTTTTTATATTGGCCACTGCTGATGAGTGAACCATGAACAGTACTCGTTCTTAATTACATCTGAGATCTGTGCTGGGAAGTCTGTGAAATCCTAGGTGTCAGCTATATCCTCACCACAGATAACCTAAGCAAGAATTGCTAATGAAGCATAATATTCTGCAGTTTTATGGATGGATTTAGCTCTTTTTGACACTTGGATTTTAAATGATTTTGCCCAATAAACATAAAATCTAGTGGTCATTATAGTGCTTTCAGTAATTACAAAATAAGTATTTTAAAGTAAGATTTAATTTGCCAATATGATTTCATTGATGTAGCTGCTTTTGTATGAAATGGGGACAAGGTAACAGAGAAAACAGAAGTTTTTAAACTCTCAGCTGTGATTAGAGAAGAAAGACAATTTGGAACAATCCATTTCATAGATGAAAACAATAGAGTCTTCCATGGCTGGCCAATCTTCCTCACCTCACATTTGATAAAGCTTGCGGAGTTGGAAGCTCCAGGTCCCTAGTCTCCTGCCATCATCATTCCATAGCTCCTGTAAGTTCATTTCTGATCATATTGATAACCTCCACTAGTTTGTCACCATTATAAATAGTTTATTCCTTGTACATAAATGCAGGCCTGTCGTTCTAGCATCATTTTCCTGATTCAATCACACCTCAGCATTAATATTTTTCTTTTCCTTTTTTTAAGGGAATAAGAGAGAGATCTGAAGTCTCATTGTGCAAGGATGGCCTGGGAACACAGATTTAGGTTACCTCAAATTCAATGTTCCAACATAGAAACAGTTTCATGAAGTCTTTATAGTTTTACAGAACAAAGAAAGTCATAAATCAAGGCAAGTTTATAATACATTGGTGGATACATCAGAGAGATGGTACAATGAGATGATAGAGGGGAGGGGAGAGTTATTCTCTAGACCTAAGAGCTATCTGATGACATTCTTAGCTCTTGAATTGTCCAAAGCTGATGTTCTACTAATTTAATAGATTATAATTTTTTTTACAAATGATCTATTTCCTATTATTTTATGCTTGCACAGATTCATGTTTTACTTTACCTCTTTGAAATTTTTTAATGCACCAAATACACATGCACATATACATTTCTTTTTTCTTCACTTTGAAGTACCTTTTATGGGGCACACCTGTAGCCATCCCTTAGGAGGCGTGGTTACAGTGTCTCTCTACAGTTATATTCCCTGCTTACAATACATTCTTTGAAGTCAAGAAGCCTACATTTTATTTACCTTGTATTTGCAACACCTTTGATAGCTCCAATGACTTCTTGGTCATTGAGTATAGATTTGTTAACAGATACAAGCCACTTTCTACAATTACATTAAAACAGAAGGGAGAACTGACTATTATTTCTTACATAATTTCATCAGTTGAATTAAACACAAGACATTGCATCACAAAAAATGCTACATTCCCTCCATAAAGGTTAGATAACTGCTTTGCAAAAAGAATTTGTAACCATAATATTTCTTAAAGTTCAAACCTAACTTCCTACATTTAACAATTATTACGAGTCTGTTACATTTAAACAATAATAGAATAAAGATTGCTTCATTAGAAATTTAGAATCCCTCCTAAATATTATTACCTACCTAATTCAGTTTTGCTAGTAATATATTGATAAAAGTAATTTGTACTTCATAGATAAATGAACATCTAATTATATAATACTGAAGCCACAATGATTTCAACAATCAAAATCATTTCAGAAGTATTCATCTTTGTTTTTAAGAAAAAACATAGCAGTTTATTATTTATTTTATGTTAAATATATCAAACTGCAGCCTAAAGAGTCCATGAAGAAAAAAAAATAATGGTGAAAAATCCTTAAATTATTTAGCTTCTAGAAATAGACACTTAAAAAGTATTTGTTGATTTTTATTTGGTGGTTTGCTTTTATGTATGTATGTGTACTACATGCCCAGAAATAGGTATTCTTTACACAGGGACAAAGAAGATCCAAAGAACTGTAATCACAAATATACTATTTAAAAATATTGGCCCATAGTCTATAGGGCCTCTGGCAGTGGATCAGTATTTATCACTAGTGTACGAATGGACTTTGGGAGCCCATTCCACATAGAGGGATACTCTTTCAGACTATACACATGGGGAAGGGCCTAGACCCTGTTCCAAAAGATGTGAAAGACTTTGATGATCCCCTATGGAAGGCCTCACCCTCCCTGAGGAACAGAAAGGGGATGGGATGGGGGGTTAGTGGGGGTCATGGGAGGATGGGAGAGAGAGGGACCTGGGATTGATATGTAAAACATTGTTTCTAATTTAAATTTTTAAAATGAGAGAAAAAATAATGGCATGTGTTAATCATTCCTGGTATTTAAGCAGAGTGTCTTGGACTATAATGATCTGTACTATGATAATTGCTTATTAAATTTCTTTTGAAATTGAAGTTTAAATAACACTAGCCTAGAGTATATGATTAAGCATTAGAGAATTCAGATTGTGGTGATAGCAAAACAGAACATCAAATTACCATGTTTAAATTCATGACAGTCGTAAATGCCTACTTAGCTTTCCCACTGCGGTTGTATAAACCACCACTTGTGAGATAGCATTCTTGATAACATTCTTGATCGTTCACATAAATTTAGATTGAATAATAGAAGAGGGAGGAATTTTTGGAAAAGAAAGCATGTAACAGATTTCCATTTCTAAGTAATTAAAGCTGTTTATGGCATGCCATTTCTAGTGCTGTGAATTGAAATGCAATAAGCTCTCCTTAAGCTAAGCATTTGCAAGGTGGCCACGCCAGCAGCAAAATCATTTGACTATTGGGAAAAGATATATGGATGGCCATTTTTAATGCAATAAATTACATAACCATTTATTTTAACTTAATTCAGAATTTCCTTAGAAGTATTATTCTCTCAGGAACTTTAATACTGTTTATATTATTATAATTTACTCATTCAATCATTCAATTGACAAATATTGATATTGTCATAGATTTTTCTGTAGTACCAATTTGGAGTTATATGCTGTCAACTAATAGATATTTTCCATATTTTTGGCTGAATTTAACATTCCCTCAATTGTAAATATTCCATTATTTTATGTCCCTCTGGGGAATTAAAGAACACATCTCTTCAAATTTCTGGCACTATAATTTATCACCTAGAATATTTATTTTCTACTTACTGAAAGGGCTTTTTTGGATTTACTTATCTGTAGGGTCTGACCAACACTTTCTGAAAATATATACAAAAGATACTGCTTTGAGGCAATTCTAAAACATTTTAATTTAAACCTCATTTCAAAGAAAGCAATGTGTAATGCCTTTTGCATATATCTAATGCTTCTAAATTTTTTTAATTTACAGAATTGTACACATTTATCGAGCACAATGTGATACTTGGTAAGGTACCCATTGTCTAGCTGTCAAATCTACTTATTATAATATTTATCATATATAGTATTATTTATTCCTGGTAAAACATTAAGTGGCTCTGGCCTAACTACTCTGAAATATTCAATATTATATTAAACATGGTCACTGTGTGTTGGGTGGAAGATAACAGCAAAATTTCCCTTTCTAAGAGTACCTTAGTCTCCACTAGCCCGCCTCTCCTGAAGTTTCTCTTCACCTCCTGTTCCCTCCCCACGGCCTATGGTGTTTTAGTGTGTATTAGTGTGAAACTCTAGTGTACTAGTGTGGTACTCTTCTAATACGTTAGTGTGAAGCCAGCTTCTTTAGAATCCATGTGAGTGCTCCCTGGAACACACGGACTCCAGACTGCTGTCTGGGAGGCCATCACAGGATCAGCACCCTATGTGGCCTCTGGTAGTGGATCACTATTTTTCCCTGGTGTAAGACAGGACTTTGAGAGCCCATCCCTCCTGAAGGGATGCTCTCCAGGCCTGGACATATGTGGGAGGGCCTAGGGCCGGCCCAGGATGATGTTGTGGAATTTGGGGAGCCCCCTTGGAGAGCCCTACTCTCCATAGGGAGTGGAGGGGGTGGGGAGAGGGCTGGGGGAGAGGGAGAAGGGATTGACTTGTGAAATTATAATTTTGTAAATATTTTAAAAAAAGAATCCATGTGAGTGAACCAGTGCAGGATCTATTTACTTATCAGTGCTTGACTTACTTCAGTTGAAACAACGACCTCCAAGTTCACCCATGTTTCTGCAATGGACAAAATCCCCTTCTTCTTAATAAGTGGGTTGCCAAAATATTGTTATTGTTCTTCACTGTTCATCATGGAGATCCAAATCTAAATGACAACTGACTATCTCCTCATGCCAATTAGAATATCTCTTGATGAAGAGAAAAAAATAACAAATGCTGGGATGTATGTAGAGAAAGGAAACTTCTGTGCACTGTTGGTATGAACACATACATATACAATCAATATAAAAGTAACCTGTGTACACAGTTTTATGAAAAATCCAACTCTCATAAAGAAATGAAGATTTGGAGAAATAGCCAATTTTAAATAATGGTGGTTGAACGAAAAGAGCCAAATGGGAGAAAGTAAGTAAAGAATGTGCAGAGGCTAAAGGAAGAGAAGAATCATTGTACCACAATCTGCTTGTACAAAATTCTCTCCTCACTCCCTGCCAAGAATGGTTTATTGGAACAGGAAGTACATCTTTCACAGGGGAGTTTTATTTTTTTCTTTTTTATTCCCTGCTTTTAGGAAGAAATGGAGAATTCAATACCCTCCTTGCATCTGTTGTTTTTTAATGGTCTTTAGCTCAAAAGAATCCTCATGCCAAAGTAGAATATTTGTTTGTTGCATATTTTAAATTCTCTCTCTGTGTCTCTCTTGTCTTTCTCTCTGTCTCTGTCTCTCTCACTGTGTGTGTGCGTGTGCGTGTGCGTGTGTGCGTGCGTGCGTGTGCGTGTGCGTGTGCGTGTGCGTGTGCGTGTGTGTGTGTGTGATTACTAAATAACTGTAGCAGACAGGTCTGGTGGCTCATGACTCTAACCCTAGTACTTGAAAGCAGAGGCAGGGGGAAATTCCATGTGGTGAAGAGCAGCCTAGGCTACTTCGTGAGTCCTAGATCAACCTGTGCTACAGTGATACTCTGTCACCTAAACAAACAAACAGAAATCCAAATAAACAAGCAAAGCCCATTGTCAGTAAACCATTACAACTTAATTTATAACCCAAATTAGTAGACAATTTCTTCTTGTATTCTTTAATATTTTTTCATGTTTTTTCACCTAAAATTTGGTGCAGTAACTATTAGTTGATTTATGATTTTCTGCAACTATTAATATCAATATTAACATTAATAATCAGTATCAATATTATGACTTGATCTCTCAAAAAGGCCTTTCAGGTTTGTTTTCTACAGTTATGCTGAACTCCCACCAGATCTTAAAATAAGTTTTTGTTTTGTTTTGTCTTTGTTTTTTGTTTTTGTTTTTGTTTGGTTGGTTTGGCTTTGTATACCCAGGAAAATAAAATCTTTATGGATGTGGGCAATTGGAATATCACTTCTGTGGACAAGCAGCCCTCTTCTGTTGGGAACAGACCCTCTTGAGGGCATTCTCCCGATTTAACTGGCATACATGAATGAAATATAACAATGTTCCCTGATACAGTTTGAGAAGATAAATAGAATATAATTCACAAGGCTTGGAGGTGCATTCTTTATTGGTAGACATTTTACAGGATATAAAAAAAGGGGTCTAAATAAAATAGACATTTCACAGATATTTTAAGCAATATACAATTTAGAGTATGCAAACATAATATTCTACTTCAAATCATATTTATCTTGACACACAACTTCCATAAATCAAGAGGTAAAAAACATGGTCAGATGATATCAATCTTACAAATCTTTGCTAGGTAGTCTACATTCCTGGCTTTATGCAAAAAAAAAGTTGTATTATGCTCATTTCATTAGAGTTATGCTCTCTCCATGGAGACAACCTCCTAGAACTAATCCGTTAATGTCCACAATAATTTACAGTTCCAAAAATCAATGTTTTAATGGAGGGGGGAAATTAACATGAAAAGTACTGGCATTTTTGACATGCTAAATGGAAATCTTAAAAATATTATAATGGAAGGAATTCATTGCATCAAGAATCAGCATGCCTTCAATAATACGACAGAAATTTAGAAATTGCCTTTATTACTGAAATAGGGTATTAGCTTCAGGAAAATGAATCAAGTAATTGCAAGACATAAAGCACAGTTGGGGAGGCTAAGAAGTTGGACTTCTCCCCCCTCCTTAAATTAAGCCTGATAAACTTTGTCAATGCAATCTAGGTGAGACTGAACAGTCCTTAGATAAACAAATGAGAGTTTTACTGTTTGATGCAATGGAAAAGTCTAGACCTGAAATATCCTCTAAACATCATCATTGGAGTTCTAAAAAGTCCAGGGACAGTGGATCTGTAGTGCTTCTCAAAGTGTGGGCCATGACCCCTTTGGGGGTTGAATGACCTTTGTCACCTAAGACCACGGGAAAACAGATATTTATGATTCATAATCATAGAAAACTTAAGTTAGGAAGTAGCAATGAAAATAACTTTAAAGTTGGGGAGTTGCCACATGAAGAACTGTATTAAAGGGTCACAGCATTAGAAAGGTTGAGAGCCACCTAGAATCTACGGGCTTTGCAAAGTCATATTACATCCTTTTCCTTAAATATAATACTGTCTATTAATTTTTGAGGCTTTCATACATATGTAAAATGTACTTAGATCATATTCATCCTCTCCCTCTCAAATCCACCCAATACTACTCCAATTCATGTTGTTTTTAAAACAAATGTATAACCCACTGAAATATGGCTGTGCCATATATATATATATATATATATATATATATATATATATATATATGAGACCATTCACTGGAGTATGGTTAACTCATAAGTCACTGTACCCCTAAAGAAAACTATACCTCAAATTCTGTTTTTACTGAAGAAAAGAATTTAGCTAAGTGTCACCAATATAAAAACATTTTTTGTGGCATTCAATTTCTCAATCAAAGAGACTATTGTATAGGACGTCTTAAAAATAAATCCCAAGGGACTGGAGAGATGATTCAGGAGCTAAGAGTGCTTCCTGCAGCACCCATGTCAGGAGGCTCACAATACCCTCTCACTCCAGTTCCAGAAGTTTCAAGACCCTCTCTCACATCCTCAGGCACCTGAATACCAATATGGATATACACATGAATAAAGTCAAAATATGTGTGTAAAACTCAAATACACTTAATCAAAATATGATATTTCAATACTCATCAAACTCACTATGCTTCTAAACAAATACTACTAGGAAACAAATTCTATACACAAGCCAAGAAAATGTAAATAATAGAAACCGAAAGCATAACACCAAGCTTTCTCCATGGACTCGAACACCTCTGTAAGATTAGATGCTCAGTTCCTTGCTACAGGCTCTTCTTCCTCCTTTTGCTCTGTAGCATTGAATTATCATTCTAATAACCACCATGATTGCTAACATTTTGCTGTAATAACCTCCCCTTACTCTCTTCATAATAAATACTCTGCATAAAGCCAACATCTCAATGAATGATTCACCTGTCTTTCTGGATCACCATTATGGGAGTGCATTGCAGGCCATTACCACATTTTGTAAGATCCTTATAGACCCTCAAACATATATTGACAGTTCTGATTAATCCATAGCCATCCTAATATCATCTGAAATATTAAAAATTTACTTTTTCAAACAAGATCCCACAGCTTACCATGTAGGAATTTCCCATTGTCTTGAACAATTCTGAGTTCTTAAGGTAATATTCTTACAATTGGCAGAGGAAAGTAGGCATGAAATTAACAATATTATTGCTCTGATTGAGATAAGTGATTCAGTTCATCAGACACAAGAAACAATAAAAATGGGGGACTTATTTATAAGTCTGCTCTTATTCAGGAAGACTAGAGAAAGGAAGTGGCATCTAACCTGAGCACTGCAGGAAAATGGAGATCTGAGAAGGTGGTTAGGGAATAGAAAGCACCAGAAAGAAAGAAAGAAAGAAAGAAAGAAAGAAAGAAAGAAAGAAAGAAAGAAAGAAAGAAAGAGGAAAAGAAATAGCTACAGCACACAGGGACAAATAAATAGCATACTTAAGTTGTCTGGTATGGGGTCTTTGGAGAACTTCCATGAAACACACACACACACACACACACACACACACACACACACACACACACACACAATAAATTACAATGAGATCATAATATTAGGTCTCAAATCCCAGACAAAGGGCTAACTGGCATGCCTAATTAACATACATTAAAGTGGACTTAGTTGCCAGGTTCTCCCAGCATCTGTCAGTTCCAGTTACAGAGTCATGCTGGCTGGCATACCCCACCTCTACCCTAAACTCTCCATCCAAAAAACTGCCCTGGGCCCCCTTCCCTAGCTATTCTTCTTTATATAACCCAGCCATTTTGGCTCATCTGGTCTCCGGTCTCCTGGTCTCCTGGTTCATTCTTGGCCCTTTGGCCCCTGGTTCCTGTATCTCTTAGTCACTCCCACCCTGATGCACACATACACAAATACATTTCTCCTCTCATAGCCTGGCTCAGTCTGGACCATTCCAGATGTTTCTGCCTCTGACTGTGCTTTCCATTATACCTATAATAAAACCTCAACCCATTAGGAGCAGTCATGTCCTTCTTTTATTTCTTTTTTGCCATTCACTTACCATCAAAATACAAAATCAAGCAAGTTAAGATGTTGAAGATGGGCTAGATGTAACTTTTACAGAAAGTAGTAACTTTGTGACCACATGAAAAGAGCTAAGAGAGAAGACACTATAGAGAAACAACAAATCCATGACAATGGCAATAAAAGCTGAGGGATGGTTTCTTAGAGTTTCTATTGTTGTAAAGACACACCACTACCAAGGCAACTCTTAAAAGGAAAACATTTAACTTAATGTGGCTTACATTTCAGAGGATTAGTCCATTATCATCATGGTAGGATGCAGGCAGACATCATGCTGGAGAAGGAGCTGAGAGTTCTATATATTGATCAGCAGGCAGCAGGAAGTGAACTTCGACACACTTGCCAGTCTTGAGCTTCTGAGACCTCAAAGCCCACCCCTTAATTGACACACCTCCTCCAACAAGGCCATGCCTCTTAGTAGTGCCACTCCCTATGGACTTTTAGGGGCCATCTTTATTCAATCCACCCCAGGTGGTATCAAAACAGGTAATACTATGAGAAAATAACTGCAAAGAATTACAAATGTTGGAAAGAAAGTGGAGTCCTACCCCCTTTGCAGACAAGTTGAAAGAAGCCATTATTCCACGTGAGAAATGCAGACTGCATGTGATGCTGTCTCACAAGGGAGCTATAGACTGACAAGTGACTGAGTTTTACAGAAGAACTGCACAAGTCCAACAGAAACCACCTTTGTAAGCAATAGAGAGCATGCAGGCTGGAATGTGTGTTTTGGAGTCATAAGCAGAAAACCAACCCATACCTCTGCAGAGAGGTAGGATAAAATTATCCACAGGAACATCGGCAAGTCAAAATAACACTGTGTAATGCAAGAAATTTGGTGTGCTTATATATTAATGAACACGTAAAGTATCAAAAAATAAAGATGGGTGATAGAAAAATCAAAAAAGGAAGGAAAGAAAGAAAAAAGGAGAAACAAGACAGTAATTGTCTTAGAGTTTCTACAGCTGTGACGAAGGACCATGACTAAAAAGCAAGTTGGGAAGGAATGGGTTAATGTAGCTTATTCTTCCATATCACTGTTCATCATCAAAGGAAGTCAAGACAGTAATTCAAGCAGAGCAGGAACCTGGAGGCAGGAGCTGATGTAGAGACCATGGAGGGATGCTGCTTACTGGCTTGCTCCCTAAAGCCTACTCAGCCTGCTTCTTAAAGGACCCAGAACCGGCAGCCCAGGGATAACTACTACCCACAATGTCCTGGGCCATCTCCATCCATCACTGATTAAGAAAAGCCCTGAAAGTCTTGGCTAACAGCCCAGTCTTATGGAGGCTTTTTCTTACTTTAGGTTCTCTCCTCTCAGATGACTTTAGCTTGTGTCAAGTCAACATAAATCGAACTAACACAGTGATTCAATGCTGTAGAGGGCAAAATGAGAACATTCCAAAGTGGATTCGAGAAATGTACTAGAACGATTAAATGCTGAGAGTCACCACGCATTTGGCTGAATTTAAAGAAAAATCGAAGTACAAAAGGGAGGACTCCACTGCAAAAAGAGTAACAGAAAGGATGGTAAGAATTTCCTAATGCTGTAAGAATGAAACAATGGGAGTATAGGTGAGGAGACAGGAGATAAGAAATTGGGAGCAGGTTAGTCCCAAAAGGACTATGTACTTTCCCCTGAAGAGAGGTATTGCTGATATTTAGAGCATCACATCACAGCATGTTGACTGATGGACACTGGGGAATTACAGAACTCTTTTGGATTAGAGGGACAGTAAATGCAGACTTAGATTACAAATATAGTTGTGAATCAGAAGGTCCCCTTCTCACTCTGTAAAGTATATATGAAAGACCCCCTGGGAACCCTAACAAATTGGAATTCTTATGTCCTACATTGTCCTAGGGCTGAATAGAAACTTCCATATATGTCCAAAATCCCATTGCAAGGAAACACTGCAATAAGATGCTCTTTTGTTTTTTTGTTTGTTTGGTTTTGTTTTTATTTGTTTTGTTTTGTTTGTTTGGGTTTTTTGGGTTTTTTGTTTTTTCGAGACAGGTTTTCTCTGTGGCTTTGGAGTCTGTCATGGAACTAACTCTTGTAGACCAGGCTGGCCTCAAACTCACAGAGATCCTTCTGCCCTGCCTTTACTTCCCTCTTGCTGGGATTAAAGGCATGGAGCACGACCAGGTTAAGTTTGGCAAGGGAACAGCTTACAACTAATTTTCAACTTCCAAATCTCTATTTTGAAGAAAGAGAAATATTTACTAACCTTTGTGTCATGGATTCCAAAAGTTTGCTTATTTTGACATAGATAAAATGATTTGAATAAATTCCTAATAACACTTAAAATTTTTATGAGTTTGCCTCTCCTCTAGTAGCATGCATAGCACCTTCCCGTAAGATGAATGCTAGCTAGTATGAATGTGGCTTCCACATGAATAGCAGTTTGATTTCTACATGCAGTGTTCCCGGAGGTGATGCCCTCCACAAAAGGATCACACTGTCAGGTCTTAGAGAGGAACCTAAAACACTGCCAATACTTGTAATGTGTGGTGCCTGTGGAGCTTCACTCCAAAATAAGCAACACATTCCCAACACTAGGCCTTTATCTGTTATCCTGTGGTGTCAATTAGGGGATTGTCACATCATTATAAGATTACTCCAATTACTTATTTATATACATATGTATATATGCATACATGTTTTTCCAGTAGTATGTTTCCATGTGATTTTTCAAAATGACTAGGGTTAGTTATGAATCCTTTTAGTCTCTCCATTACTCTGTAATCAGTCTTAACTAGCTGTGAACCCTACATGCTACAGCAATGGACAGCAAATCTAAACATGGTCACTGTCATGCAACAGTGGAAAGACTATCCTGGGAATAATCAACAACTTTCTGGCTGGATTTAGGTTCAGTCCATAAGGTGAAACATACTGACACCATTGCTAGGGTCAAGACCATATGAATAGACAGGTCAGGTCATAAGCCCTAGCAGAGAACCTATCACTATTATTCTGTTAAATAGACAGTGTTGAACTGAATAATAAAAATTTATTCATCTACTAAGATCAGTATCTCTCTCAATCTTCATCATAGAAGCTTCTTTTTGCAGTTGATCAAATTAAGACAGAACCCCTGAACTAATCAAGGTGGAAAGAATGAAAGACAGGCAGATCACACACCTCTCCACTTCAAGACTTGTGGATCAGCAAGAAAAAGGGAACAAAAAGATTCCAAGATTTTCTGAACACAACAGGGCAGTTGAATACATGAATTCATAGTTGTATGACAGAAGGCACAAGCTCAAGCTAGAAAACATCTCATAGAGAGGGAAAGTGACCATGAAGTATTATCCCTAACTGAAAAGCTACCAGAAATCTATAGCTGCTGGAAGAGGGAAAATGAAGGGTGTGGCCTTGTTAGGTCAACAATGCTTATGAGAATGGCCGTGCATCCTAAAGTATATAGGCAGCACAGAGACAGAAACTTGGGAGTGTAGGGAAAGGAGGATGAATCTAAGATAGGTTAGAGGATAGAGGAAATGTATGAAATTCTCAAGGAAGTAATGAAAAAATTCTAAGTTCTACTCTAAAGAGTTTCTGGTGGGCACTCTATTAAAGCCTGTTGAAGGAACAGTGTGTATCTGTAGAATTAGGGAGCTGTTAGACCCAATTGCATTTGATGTTTAATGGAATCTTTAAAATCTCTAATAGATGAGCATCTTTCCAGAGTGATTAGATACTGTGGTTTCTCCACACCCTCACCAGATCTGTAGTTGTGTCTCTTCCAACTGCATGGCTGCAGGGCCTCCCTCTAATTTGAATAAACCATGCCCATGTATAAGCAGACACATCTTTTGCTACTCAGATCTCCTTTGATTTCATTAATGAAATCTGAGGGCCTATAGATCTCTGCCAGCCGCCCCTGTTTTATGATTTCTAATCAGGCACCATGAGTTGCTTCTGTATCTTAAACTTCGGTCTTTTAAATAAGAGTGCACGACCGACCGACCCAGGAACTTGGTGAGTGAGTCTCTGCCCTTTCCCAACTCCCACCCAAAACATCACTCACCACAACAACCCCCACCACCCCCCACCACGGCCTGCTCCTTCAGGCTTGGAGTAGACACACCCAGGCAGGGAGGAGCTCCCTGCTCCCTGAATCTGCTAGCACCCATTCTTCCATTCCACCAACTGACCCAGGAACTAGTGAGGAGACCACCAGGAGAGTCAAGACCATCCAGAGTTGTGGACATTGAATTCCTGGCCCTCACACACTACTGGGTCACAAGAGGAGATAGAGAGACCTCACCTGCACCCACTAAAAGAAGATATGGGAAGAAGACAGAATAAGATTTCACTCAACAACAGAAAGACCAATATGACACCACCAGAATCTAGGGACTCCACTCCAGCAAGATCTGAAAAGCCCAACACAGAGTATGAAGATGAGATGGACCTCAAAAATTATCTCAGCAAGATGATAGAAACCTTTAAAGAGGAAAAAAGAAAATCCCTTAAAGAAATAGAAAAAAAACAAACAAAAAAATTAAACAAAATGGAGGAAAAGACAAACCAAAAAATTCAAGAAATAAATAAATCTCTTAAAGAATCCAAAGAAAGCCAAGAAAAATCATCCAAACAAGTGAAGGAAGCTCTTGAAACAGTTCAAAGCATGAAACCTGAAATACACACAATAAAGAAAACACAGCATGAGACCATGCTGGAAATGGAAAGGCTGGATAAATGATCAGGAACTAAAGATGTGAGTATAACCAATAGAATTCAAGAGATGGAAGAGAGAATCTCAGCTAATGAAGACTCGCTAGAGGATATACATTCATCAACCAAAGAAAACCTCAAGTCCAACAAATCCCTAACACAAAATATCCAGGAAATATGGGACACCGTGAAAAGGCCAAACCTAAGAATAATAGGTGCAGAAGGTGAAGAAACACTGCTCAAAGTTACAGAAAACATATTCACAAAATCATAGAAGAAAACTTCCCCAACCTACAGAAGGCTATACCTATGAAAGTACAAGAAGCTTAGATGACACCAAACAGACTGGACCACAAAAAGACGTTCCCCTGACACATAATAATCAAAACACCAAATCTACAGAATAAAGAGAAAATATTAAGAGCAGCAAATGAAAAAGGCCAAGAAACATATAAAGGCAAACCAATCAGGCAAACTTCTCAATGAAAACTGAAAGCCAGAAGGTCTTGGATAGATACCCTACAAGCACTAAGGGAGCATGGATGTCAACCCAGACTACTGTACCCAGCAAAACTTTCAATCACTATAGATGGAGAAAACAAGATATTCCATGACAAAAACAGATTTAAACAATACATATCCACAAATCCAGCACTACAGAAGGTTCTGGAAGGAAAACTCCAACCCAACGAACATAACAACACTCACAAAAACACTGGCAATAGATAATCTAATTTTACCAATTACGAAAAGAAACAGGAGGGCGAAATCCACACGCAATGACACCACCAAAAATAAATCCAAAACAAATAAGAACCAATGAACAATGGATATTAATATCCCTAAATGTCAATGGTCTTAACTTACCCATAAAAAGATATAGGCTAACAGAATGGATACGAAGACAGAATCTATCCTTCTGCTGTTTACAAGAAACACACCTCAATTTCAAAGACAGGCTATACCTCAGAGTAAAAGGATGGGAAAAAATTTTCCAATCAAATGGGCTCAAGAATCAAGCTGGTGTAGCAATCCTAATATCTAACAAATTAGACTTTAAACTGAAAGCAATCAAAAGAGATGAAGAAGGGCATTTCATACTCATCACAGGAAAAGTCCATCAACATGAAGTCTCAATCCTGAACATCTATGCCCCTAATACGAAATCACCCACATTTGTAAAAGAAACATTACTAAAGCTCAAACCACACATAAAACCACACACACTTATAGTAGGAAACTTCAACACCCCCCTTACACCGTAGACAGGACCACTAGACAGAAACTTAACAAAGAAACAAAGGATCTTATAAAAGTTATGACACAACTGGGTTTAACAGATATCTATAGAACATTCCATGCAAACACAAAAGAATATGCCTTCTTCTCAGCGCCACATGGAACCTTCTCAAAAATTGACCACATAGTTGGCAGCAAAGCAAACCTCCACAGTTACAAAAGAATTGAAATAACCCCCTGTATCTTATCAGACCACCATGCATTAAAGCTAGAATTCAACAGCAATACGAATTGCAGAAAACCTACATTCACATGGAAAATGAATAACACCCAATTGCACCATTCCTGGGTTGAGGAAGAAATAAAAAAAGAAATTAAAGACTTCCTAGAATTTAATGAGAATGTAGACACAACATATCCAAACTCATGGGACACTATGACAGCAGTGTGAAGAGGGAAGTTCATAGCACTAAGTGCCCACATGAAGAAACTGGAGGAAAGTCACATTAGAGAATCGACAGAACAACTGAAAGCTTTAGAGCAAAAAGAAGCAAACACACCAAGAAGGAGTAGACGCCAGGAAATAATCAACCTGAGAGCCGAAATCAACAAAGTAGAAACTAGGAAAACAGTACAAAGAATCAATGAAACAAAGAGTTGGTTCTTTGAGAAGATCAATAAGATAGACAAACCTCTAGCGAAACTAACCAAAAGGCAGAGACAGAGCATGCTAATTAACAAAATCAGAAATGAAAAGGGGGATATGACAACGGACACTGAGGAAATCCAGAGAATCTTTAGGTCATACTTTGAAAATCTGTACTCCACAAAATTGGAAAATCTAAAGGAAATGGACAGCTTTCTGGATAAATATCACTTACCAAACTTAAATCAAGATCAGATAAACAGTTAAAATTGACCTATAACCACTAATGAAATAGAAGCAGTCATCAAAAGCCTCCCAACCAAAAAAAGCCCAGGGCCAGATGGCTTCACTGCAGAATTCTACCAGAAATTCAAACAAGAGCTAATTCCAGTACTCCTCAAACTGTTCCGCACAATAGAAGCAGATGGGATATTGCCAAATTCTTTCTACGAGGCTACAATCACTTTGATACCCAAGCCACACAAAGATATGACTAAGAAAGAGAACTACAGATCGATATCCCTCATGAACATTGATGCTAAAATACTCAATAAAATATTGGCCAACCGAATCCAAGAACATGTCAGAAAAATCATCCACCATGATCAAGTAGGCTTCATCTCAGGGATGCAAGGATGGTTCAACATACAAAAATCCATCAATGTAATCCACCATATAAACAAACTGAAAAAGAAAAACCACATGATCATCTCACTAGACGCTGAAAAAGCCTTTGACAAAATCCAACATCCCTTCATGATAAAGATCTTGGAGAGAACAGGAATAACAGAAACATATCTAAACATGATAAACGCAATACACACCAAACCAATAGCCAACATCAAACTAAATGGAGAGAAATGAGAAAGAAATCAGGGAAAC
The DNA here is from genome assembly GCF_003668045.3 of Cricetulus griseus. Classification (NCBI taxonomy): domain Eukaryota; kingdom Metazoa; phylum Chordata; class Mammalia; order Rodentia; family Cricetidae; genus Cricetulus; species Cricetulus griseus. The sequence continues at coordinate 242,806,680 of NW_023276806.1, read as the reverse complement.
ATCACCTTTCACAATATCCACAAGCAACATAAAATATCTTGGGGTAACACTAACCAAAAAAGTGAAAGACCTGTAACAATAAGAACTTTGAGAATTTAAAGAAAGAAATCAAAGAAGATACCAGAAAATGGAAAGATCTCCCATGCTCTTGGATAGGTAAAATTAACATAGTAAAAATGGCAATCCTGCCAAAAGCAATCTACAGAGTCAATGCAATCCCAATCAAAATCCCAACAGTTTTTCACAGACATTGAAAGAACAATACTCAACTTTATATGGAAAAATAAAAAGCCCAGGATAGCCAAAACAACTCTTTACAATAAAGGATCTTCTGGAGGCATCACCATCCCTGACTTCAAGCTCTACTATAGAGCCATAGTTCTGAAAACAGCTTGGTATTGGCACAAAAATAGACTGATAGACCAATGGAATCAAATTGAAAACTCTGATATTGACCCACGCACCTACAAATGCCTTATTTTTGACAAAGGTGCTAAATCTATACAATGGAAAAAAGATAGCATCTTCAACAAATGGTGCTGGTACAATTGGATTCGGACATGCAGAAAATTTCAGATAGATCCATACCTGTCACCGTGCACAAAACTTAACTGCAAATGGATCAAAGATCTCACCGTAAATCCAGCCACACTGAATCTTCTAGAAGAGAAAGTGGGAATTACCCTTGAACAAATTGGCACAGGAGACCGCTTCCTGAACATTACGCCAGTAGCACAGACAGTGAGGTCTGCAATTAATAAATGGGACCTCCTGAAACTGAGAATCTTCTGCAAGGCAAAGGAAACAGTCAGTAGGACAAAACGACCACCCACAGAATGGGAAAAGATCTTCACTGATCCCACATCTGACAGAGGACTGATTTCCAAAATATATAAGGAGCTCAAGAAGCTAGCCACCAAAACACCAAACAATGAAATTAAAAAGTGGGGTGCAGAACTAAATAGAGAATTCTCAACAGAGGAATCTGAAATGGCTGAAAGACACTTAAGAAAGTGTTCAAAATCATTGGCCATCAGAGAAATGCAACTCAAAACAACTCTGAGATACCACCTCACACCTGTCAGAATGGCTAAAATAAAAAATACCAATGACAATCTATGCTGGAGAGGATGTGGAGAAAAAGGAACACTCCTCCATTGCTGGTGGGAGTGCGAACTTGTAAGACCACTCTGGAAATCAGTATGGCGGTTGCTCAGAAAAATGGGAATCAGTCTACCTCAAGATCCAGCCATTCCTCTCTTGGGTATATACCCAAATAGTGCATGTACATACAACAAGGACATATGTTCAACCATGTTCATAGCAGCATTGTTTGTAATAGCCAGAACCTGGAAGCAACCTAGATGCCCCTCAACTGAAGAATGGATTGAGAAAATGTGGTACATTTATACAATGGAGTACTACTCAGCAGAAAAAAGCAATGGAATCTTGAAATTCGCAGGCAAATGGATAGAACTAGAAGAAACCATCCTGAGTGAGGTAACCCAGTCACAAAAAGACAAACATGGTATGTTCTCACTGACATATGAATTTTAGACATAGATCAAATGATTACCAGCTAATAATTCTCTTCACCAAAGAAACTAGGAAACATGAAGGACTCTAAGGGATAAATGGTCCCCAGGAATGGAAGTGGCATGAACTCCTGAACTAATTGGGAGCATGACTGTAGGGGGTAAAGGAGCTGCTACAATAAGAGCAAGAGAAGAGGAGTAGAGGAGAGAAAATGGATTGGCAGAAATATTGAGTTGGGGGAAGAATAGAGGAGAGAGCAGGATGAGAGATACCATATCAGAGGGAGCCACTATAGGTCCGAGAAGAGATCTGGGACCAGGGAGATCTCCAGAGACCTACAAGGATGACATGATCTGACAATCCAGGCAATGGTAGAGAGGATAACCTAAAAGCCCTTCCCCTAAAATGAGATTGATGACTTCTCTTTATGCCATCCTAGAGCCCTCACCCAATGGCTGATGGAAGCAGAGACAGACATCCACAGATATACACTGAGCCGAAATCGGGAATTTAGTTAAAGAGAGGGAGGAATGAAGAACGAAGGGGTCTGTACCAGGTTGGAGAAACCCACAGGAACAGTTGGCCTGAACAAGTGAGAGCACATGGACCCCAGATGCTGTAGGGGAGGCCAGTACAAGACTGATCCAGACCCCTGAACATGGATGTCAATAAGGAGGCTTCTGCACTCCAGGGAACCTCTCTTGGTGGATTAGTATTTTTTCCTGGTGCAAGAAGGGACTTTGAGAGCCCATCCCACGTGAAGGGTAACACTCTGGCCCTGGACACATGGGGAAGGGCCAAGACCAGCACAGGAAGATTTGGTGGACTTTGCAGAGCCCCCGTTGAGGGCCCTACCCTGCCTGGGGAGTGGTGGGTGGATGGGGTGGGGGGTAGGCTGGGGGATGGGGATAGGATGGGGGTGAGGAGAGGGAGAGGGAGAAGGGACTTGAAACAAGCTTGTTCCCTAACTAGAACTAATAAATAAATTTTTTTAAAAAGTGCACATTTTTCCTCCAAAGTGAAGAGTGCATCTGTGATAGGGCAGAAGAGGGCAGAAGATGTAGCAGGAGGGAATGCAGCTAAAATCATGGGCTGCCTAGGTGAACAACTTAATTTGTCTAAATTTTGCTCCCTCATTATTGACTTTATACATCCACTGGATTATAGAGGAATGATTTAAATTCTGTATGATATAGGCACCATCTAATACTGTGTCTGTATGGAGTGGATGCTCCTTCTTCCTTGCATGGACAGACAGAATCATGGCCACATCCTTTTACATGTTGTAGCTCCTTAGAAGTAGTCACATAAGCTAAGCTTTGGACCTTAATCTCTAATACCAACACATGCAAATATACTTCCCTCAGCTCCGTAGTCTTAATTGACACAATATAAGAAGGCTTTCATTTTCTTAGTTGTGACAAGGAAGAGGTAAGATCTTCTGTGTATTATTGGGATAATAACCACCGTAAGTGCCTGATGAGTCTGGGTAAAAGCTCCCTCTCTATACCCCACTCCTGGCATTTAAGGTATCAAGCTGACACAATATTCACTCTCCCCCAGATAGACGACTGCAAGCTATTTCATTCCTTACAACAATCAAATTATGATTGATCCCCCAAGGCCAGAAAGACTGGGAACCATGAAATAGAACAGATGCCTACAATTAGGATCTTAAGTAGGAGACTATAGTAAAAGACACTAGAAAGGGCATTATGTGATTAGCTACGACCAAAGGGGACACAAACAACTACAGATATCCTTGGGGGTAATCTGTGAACACAGAGAAAGTTACAGCACTGAGGAATGCAAATGGAGAGGCCTCTGGCAACACTCTATTACATTCTAAAGACACAAATCAACTCAGTATTGGAAAGTGGCTATTACTAACTGGTAAGCTAAGAGCATTGACATTCTGGGATAAATGAGAAGTCATGTTCAGCCTCTGGCTGGAGCTGCCTCCTATTCCTTTATGTGTTTACTCATTTTGAAACTATTTAGAGTAAGAATATAAAACTATAGCTGTGGCCATATGGGGATCAGAAATGGTGATAGGTAATTTACAAGAATTTATACAAATTCTCAGAGTTGCCTCATGTGCATTTCAACTTCTGGAATGGACATTAGGTACATTGAAATGGGTACACTGGGTTCCACATCAGAAAATTCTGTTTCTTTCTGAAAAAAACTTTTGATCTTATAGCCTCCAAGTACTTCCCTACCATGTAAAATTTGCAGGAAAATTTTGTATTCCAGATGTATCTGTCTTCATATACTATATATTTGCAAATGTCCATGGATATCAGGCCTGTGTATGTGACTACAGAATTCACAATAAATTTGTTTACCTATATGATATTGCTTGTAGGAATTAAGAAATCAAATATAGTACAAAATATTGTATTCATATTTACTAATTTAGAACAGATTTTTTGACATTTAGGTAGCTGCTAAATAAAAATGTTCTCATCAAATACATATGCATATACAGACATACAAATAAGACAAGTCCAATGTCACTTTAAAACCATAAATTCAGTTTTGGTTGTAATAGACACAGGCATTCATCTATTCATATCTTAATATGCTCAGGACAAACTTAATGTGTGCTATGTACTAGACACTCTTCTATGCATTGAGGATAATAGTCACAGCTACTACCCAAATAACTCAATATAAACACAAATATAAAATCATGAGTTTTGATTAAGTATGAAAAAGGAAAGGTGTGGAGACCAACTACTAAATGGTACATTCAGGAAAGAAACACTTTATCTGAAATATGGATGGAGAACAAGAATAACACTAGGTAATTTTACTCAAGAAAATATCAGACTCAAGCAGGGTGGGGGGATGAAAGGATGAATTGTATGATCCAAGGATATTAAGTGTAAAAGACAACAAAATGACCCATTCCAGCAGTACCATTGCTGACCAAAAAAGGCTGACAACATCTTTCCATTTTTAAATCTCTGTGCTTTCATTAACAAACTTGACCTCAAAAATTGTTAAACCATTTTACAGAAATGGTAGTGCAGTTTATCTGAAGAATTTACTTGCCTTGAATGCATGTTCTAATTTATTAACCAAGTCGAATAAATGAAACTTCTGTTTTACTAGAATTTTAAGACAACATCACAAAAGAAAATGCTGCTTTGACATGTTCATATGTTTAGTTATATCTTCAACTAGTAGTAGTGAGTACTACTACTGTAATTGTTATTAATGTACATGTCTCATGCATAAACATTTGTACTAATGTACAATTATGTTATTTTCTTTACAAAATAAAGCTATTAGTAAATGAAAATTAAACACAATTAAGAATATTAATTCATTAGACTTTATCATTATCAAAAAGTTAATTGCTAAGGATTCTAGTCCCAAAGGTTATGATCTTTGAGGAGAAAAAATTACCTCAGCAGTATCTATAGTGTATCTCTTGATGTGACTACACCTTTTATTATAACAATTTTAGACACGCCTGCCTGGAGCAGAAAGAAGAAAACACAACCCTGTTCAGTGCCATTAAGACTGAGCAGAAGAAAGAGACCCACATGCCAGCAAAGGGCAGCTTGCCCTTGGTAGTGAGGAGAAATCACAGGCCAACCTGGCACCGTATGATATGGTATGGGAGAGGGAGAGGGAAAGGGTGAGAGAGAGAGGGACAGAGACAGAGACAGAGACAGAGACAGAGACAGAGAAAATTCATGTCCAGTGGAGAGAGGCAGATATGAGTAGGTGAAGGATTGAGGAGTAGGCTAAGGTGGGTGGCCTACTTGCCACCCAGGGCCATGGTGATATTTGGGCCTGGGCTGCTGACAAGGCCCGTGTCTAGGTCAGTGTTCCTGCTGCAGCCTCTGTATGCCTGATGTCCATGGCTCCTGTTACCACCAAAGGTCAAGAGGATAGGCATGCTCATAGTTGGTTTTGCCCCTCACTGGTTGCAACACTAGGGAAAGCAGGTATTGCCCCTCACCTGGGCAGCACAATAGACCTGACCTTGTTTGCTGGGGCACAGGTGAGCTGGCCCAATGCCTCCTCTGTCATATAGTGTGGTGCCGGCAAGGGTGAGATACCCTTTCTCCCCACACATTGCCACCTTCTGTGGTTGGTGGGAGAAATCTCCCTGCTCCTCACCTGCTGCAGCACTCAGGAGAATGGCACCTGCATCTCACCTGAGCAAAACAGTAGATCTGTCTGTGCAACTATAGGTGTGGGTGAGCCAGCCATGTGGGCATGAAGGCAGGAGAACCAGTCTCATACCTTGTTGGGACCCAGCCCCCATGGGGTCTCTGTGAGTTGTTTTCCAGCATAACCACAGGTAACTCCTGTTTTCATGGCCTCGCCTACTAGCATCAACATCCTGTAATGAACCTTTCTTGTTTTGAAACAACATGCCTTGCCCTATCCCCTTCTTGTTTCTGCTAGCAGGTGGTGTTTTTCTACCTCCTCTTGTATATAAACTACTGGCTACAATAAACTGATGACATTTGCTTCTACCGAATGACAGGAGTTATGTACTTAATCTGCAGACTCTTGCCTGGTCTGGTTCTTTGGTCATTGTCACAGGTGCTGGTGAACTAGCCAGGGGACTCCTGGAGAGCTCTCCCTGGTCTTGAGGATTGAAGAGAGCTGGCGGGCTGACCAAGCCTGTAACCACCCAGACACAGAAACAGAGCTGTGATTTGGCCCACTCCAATATTCACCCTATCTGTGATCTGCTAGAACAGATGAAGGGGCCAATCCTACATATCCAAACCTGAAGGATCTCCATGACACAGATCAACAACATGATATCTAAAGGAGTCCCAGAGAGGGCCCAGCATCAATAGTGTAGCAGAAACCAGAGTCCTCCAACCAGACCAATGACTCTTTGCAATGAACACTTGCAAGATATATGGACTAAAGAGTATAGTGTGTGACTGACTGTTGCACTACAGCTTCTACGATGAGAATTTTCTTTTTATTCTATTTGCTTCTTTTCTCTTAAATTTTATTTTATTTTGGAAGGTACCGTTGCAAGGGCAGAGGGTAGATACAAAGGGACAAGGAGATGAATGGGATGGAGCAGCATGGGGTGAAAGCAACAAAGAAAAAATAAAAAAGTTTTAAAAAGAATTTTATAAAACTCTTACGTTATATATTACAGTATTCTATGATTCTGTAATTGTAGAATTTCCATATTACAGAATTTAAAAAACCCTTGAAGAACTTGCTACTGAAATAAATTTCTGGTGGTTTCTCAGAAAACTGGGGATTAATCTACCTCAAAACTCAGCTATACCAATCTTGGGTATATACCCAAAGGCTATTTAATCATACTACAAGGACATTTGCCTAACTAAGTTCATAACAGCATTATTCATAGTTGCTAGAATTCAGAAACAACCTACATGTGCCTCAACCAGAGGATGGATAAGCAAAATGTGCTACACTTACACAGTGGACTATTACTCAACTTTAAAACACAATGACCTCATGAAATTTGCAGGAAAATGGATGGAACTAGAAAAAAATCATTCTGAGTGAGATAATCCAGACCTAGAATAACAAAAAAAATTGTAAGTACTCATTTATAAGTGGATATTAGGAGTAAAGTATAGGATAATTTACCAAAAAATCCATATCCCCAGAGAGGCTAGATAACAAGGAGGGCCCAAAGAGGGATGCATGAATTTCCCAGGAAAGTGGAAATAGAAGAGACCTCCTCCTGGGTAAACTGGGTTAGGGGTGAGGGGAGGGAGATGGGAGCATGGAAATTTGAGAGAGCTGGTTGTGCAGGCTGGGAATGATAGGAGGAAGCATGCTGGGAGCAGAGCAGAGGGGAAGAGTAAGGAAAGACATCTTGATGGGAGAGGGAATTTCCAGGTTAGGGAGAAACTTGGTGCCAAGGAAAGTCCCAGGAATCCACAAGGATAACTCCAGATAAGACCCCTAGCAATAGTGGGGAAGGTGCCTGAACTATATACCTATTGTAATCAGATTAGTGATTTCATCAGAGAGACTTTATCTAGTAACAGATAGAAATAGATGCAGACATCCACAGTTAAACACTGGGCCCAGCTCTTGGGAGTCCTGCTGAAGAAAAGGAGGTGGAATTGCACAAACCATGCAAGGTCAAGACCATGATGGAGAAACCCACTGAGACAGCGGACCTGAGCTCATTGGAACTCATGGAAGCTAAACTAACAGCCTGCATGGGACCAACCTACGCCCTCTGCATGTATGTGGCAGTTGTATAGCTTTGTGTGTTTTTACGGATCCTAGCAGTGAGATCAGGTCCTGTTCCTGACACTTAGCTGGCTTTGGGGAACCTGGATTTACCTTGCCCATCCTTGATACAGAGAGAGGAGCTTGGTCCTACCTCAACTTGATGTGCCATGTTTTGTTCAAGCCAATAGGTCTGCCCCTACCCCTTTCTTAATGAAGATCAGAGGATGAAGAATGAGAGGGGAAGAAGGTAGATGGGGGGGGGTAGTAATCAGTATGTAAGATAAATGAAAAAAAGTTAATAAAAGAATAAGCTGATTTTCACAAAGTAAAGATGACTTACTAGTCTTTGGTCACACTCAAGACCTACATGTGTCATTGTTGTTAATCTCATTTTCCTTTCCTTTCTCTGACATTTTGTAGTCGACTCCATCTTATACAAAACTCAACTTCCAATCACTGTGTCCTTACCACAATAATGCTATTTATTTCAGCATACAGTTTTCCCTACTTTCCTTGGCCCTTCTCTGATATTCCTTGATCTTAGATTACAACTTTCTCTCATATAAAGCAAAGACACCTCCACAAGCAAGATGAACAATGGTGGCAGTACAAAGATAAACAAGTGCCCTGATGTTATTCAGTGCACACATAAAAAGGTGATCAATTAAAATTTTAAGCTTTTGTGCTCACTTATCCCCCATCTGCAAATGTGATCCTACACATAATAATAACAAAATGAGAAATATTAATTTAGCTTTTATGTAAAGCTTTTAAGCTAGGTACTCAACACACCATAAATTAATCGCTGCCAATGATAATACCCATTCATTGAGTATTTTGTCTTAAATGCAAAGACAATGCAGTATTTGGACATATTACACAATGCTTTATTGTACACTATGGACTTCTCATTTGCAATGGTTTCTTTTATAAAGCTTTATATCATTAAACACAAAAGAATAAAAAGAACTCTTGCATAAAAAAGGGCTCAAACATTTGTAAATAGAGACATAGTAATTAGACTCCCTCACTACCCACATCTCGTTTCTTACCCAACTAGACACAGATTTTCTACACTAAAGGAAAGAATTGAAAATGAGCTGTCAAATCTAGGAAATAGGCAAAATGGACTCATGTTGCACTAGGATTTGGAAATCATGAATAGTGAGATGGACACAGTTTTATGCAGTTTCTTACCAGCCAGCTTAGTAAGTAGTTGAGTTATCCCTGATGCTTTAAATGATATGGATCCTACAGTATTTAAGTACAGAAATAAAGGACTTAAAGCAGCAATAGCTCTTCTAATCTGGATAAGATGCTATGAGTACCAATAGTTGACAGGTCAATTTGTAGCCAGTAAAAACCAAACTCTCTCTTTGCAACTCAAAACAATCTCTATCCTGTTCTCATGCTTCAACGCCCATGCCCTGGTCCCCAGATAAACAGACAGTAAACTGAATGCAATGCCATTTTAGAATTGCCATTCCAAGGAATTAAATCCCCCTGACTTTACAATTACAAATTAAGTTGATAACAAAACTTCTCTGCCTATGTGTAAAGTTCATCACTCTTTCTGTAAAAAACTATGATATGTACTAAAGGTACAAATGAATTTGTGGAGTTATGCCTTTCTCTGAATTGATGTAACAAAATACAGAGTACAGGAAAAAAGAAACACTGACAAAAACATAAAGTAAGTATACATGTGCCAAGTATAAAGACTGAGAAACTATAAAATGTTTTCAACTTCTTTCTGTGCTTCTTTCCAGAAAGAATATATGAGCTTAGTGCTAAAGCCTTGAAAGCTGTTGTGCTAAAAATGCTTTCAAATCATTTGTCTTCATACACATCATTGGCCCCAAAACTTCAAATCTTTTAAGTTTGTGTTAGAGCTACATTGACTCTTTTCTATCTTCCAAATGTGGGAACTGCACAATAATGATGAGACTGGTTTACAAAAACAGCTTTCTGGGCAGAACAAGGAAATGTGCCTCTCCATCTACAACAATGGTGCCAAGCATCTTTTTATAAACAAAACTGGACATATTTTGATAGATTTCACCATAAGCAGAGGAAAATTGCAATGCTGTGAGTAATTTGCACCTAATTCATGCTAAATTAAAATGTTATTAAAGCCTAACATTAAGATGGTGAGATAACTTAGTCAGTGAAGCATGGGTCACACAGGCATGAGAATCTGAGTGCAATCCCTAAGACCTATGCACAAAGCTGGACACATTAGCACCTGTAACTCCAGAGCTGGGAGTGTAGAGATGAGACGATGCCTGGGGACACATTAGTGCATGTAATCTCAGTGCCAGGAGCAGTGTGATAGAATAGATTATTAGACAATCCCTAAGGACTTGTGGGGACAGCCAGTATAGCTGAATCAGTGAGCATTTGGGTCATTAAATAATACTATCTCAAAAAATAAGGTGGTGAACCACTGACAAAGACAGTGGCACGCACGCGCGCGCGCGCGCACACGCGCGCACACACACACACACACACACACACACACACACACACACACACACACACACACCTAGCATTCAAGGAGAGACATATAACCACACACTAACTTAAATACATACTTACATTGACCATGTTATTTTTTCATGAATTTCAGGACAAAGAAAATGCTAAGTGCTGTTACACAATTGTTAACGGTATTTCCCTAATTCAAATAACACTGGAGACAAAACTCTGTGAGAACAACTATGTTTTTAGGCACAACTCACTTTGTACTTCTTGGAGATTTCTGCTTAACCAAGCCCCAGAAATAAGCAAATTGATTTCAGGAGTGATGTAAGATGACTACAGGTGTTTTATTTAATAAAAATAGTATATCACTATAAAAACAACTCTATTAATTAAATATTCAAATTAAATATTCAAAATAGAACATCACAAAATAGAGATGGTTAGAAATATTATTACTGGAGAGGATCATGTAGTTTGAGCTCATATACAATTTTTTATCAGTAACAGCAGACTTATAGATGATGATAGACAGATGATACACAGATGATAGGTAGATAACAGATAGGTAAATGATAGATAAGAGATAAATAGATGATGATTATGATGAAGATAGATTGATAGAAAGAAAGAAAGAAAGAAAGAAAGAAAGAAAGAAAGAAAGAAAGATGTTATACAGATGGTAGATAGAGAGACGGATGGCAGATGATACATAGATAGATGTATAGATGATAGATAAGTAAATAGATAATAGATAAATAGATGGAGGATAGAGATAGATGATAGATGATGTGTGAAAGTTTATATAGTGATACAGTAAAATTTTATCTACGGCAAAAAATATAGGGTCAATTAGAAATAAGAAAGCTTACGATGCAATTAAGTAAAAATATGAACAAGTAAGTGAATAATCATGGCTTAGGACTTAATACCATTTACTTTAGAGGCTGGGGAAAGAGGATCATAAGTTAAAGATTAGCTTGGACTATAGGAAGGTTACATTGAAGTCTTAGTGAGACCTCGTGTCAAAATGAAAAGTACAAAAAGGGCTGCTAGTGATGTAGGTGAATGGTAGAGTGCTTGTCTATCATGTCCAAGAATCCATGCTCCATTTTTATTACTGAAAAAGTCCTTATCAGAATTTCCAAACAACTATTCACATAAATTTTAAAAATATTTAGATGTATACAGAAATACAAAGGACCCCATATAACCATAAAAATCCTAAGCAGAAAAAAAAATGCTGGCAGTATCACCATACTTGATTGTAAATAAAACTATTGAATTACAGTAAAAAATTTAAAAAGTAGTGTGTTGCTGGCTCAAAAACAAACACAGAGTTAAATTCAGTAAAGTAGAAGAAGCAAATATTAGTCATATGTCCATGGGCACCTGATTTTTGACAAAGATCACAAAAACACACACTGGAAAAATAATTTTGTTTATGTAAGTATCTTTATCTTTAATTTCATTAAGAAAAATAACTAAGCTAAACATTTGAGCTCAGAACTGAAATGATGGATATACAATTAACTGAGGTCTCTGTTCTTGGTATTTTACAGAAAAAAAAAAAACATTTCTTAAAGAAGGCTACATATTGAACAATTCTGTAAGAAACCTGTCGACTGGCCATTTGCCCAAATTATGTGTTTAATTTTGAGAAGCAGTTAGGCATTTAAGAAGAGATCTTTGTAATTAATTTCTGGTTGCTAAGAAACTAGGGGAGAAAAAAATATGGTTCTAAATATCATCCTGAGTCACATTAATCCTGGTGATTATCTTCTGAGGGAATGTTTTCATAATCAGATAGCATAGAATTTGTAAGAATAAATTTGCAAAGCCGACTGGATTGCATGTACACCCAAAGAATTGCTGTGGGTCAATATTTTATGTAAGAAGTATGTTTAACCGTATATGTATATATGAAAAGAGAGAGGAGCATGTTATGCTATGTATATATCAGAGTAATCTGGTGGTCATTATGATGAGTTCTTTGACATGCAGAAGCACTTTATGGCTTTCCATTAATACTCTCAACAATAATTCCTGTCTATTTTCGATTTTAGACTTTCCTTTTCATTTTTTCCTTAATCTCTATTTTCAAAGGAAACTCATAATGTCACATATTCAACTCTCTCTACAGAAGTTAAACCTTCCATTTTTGTCTCTAATGATTCTTTTACAAGAATAGATAGTATTAATTTTTGTGTGAGTCCCCAAATTTAGGTCAAACATTCAGCTGAATGTCCAGAAATGTTTGACATATAAGATTTTCCTGAAGCTCCATGAAAGTAAGTCAGTCAGACTGCGAATATCCTGATGAAATTAGCCATAGAGCTCAACATGGCACATTATTTTCTTTTTAATTTACTTGAATATGTTAGTTTTTGCTCAGATGCCAATGTAAGTCAGGGTACAATTTCAATACACAAATGCAGCATGCCCTAATCAAATCCAGTCCCCCTTTATCCACCCTTATTATAGATATTTTTTCTAGTGACCACAATTAGCTAAATTAAGTTTAAAAAGCTAGTTGTTACAGAAAACCAAAGTTCTTAATAACCTCATATCTTCCCTAGTGCTTCCTTGTGCAAAAGGAGAAAAATTATCAAGTTTTAGTGTTTCAAGAGAGTATGTTACAATAGAGAAGTAGCTGTGTCACTATGGAAGAGTAGTCTTCCATAAGCCTCACAACCTGCAACTCCATGAGCCTGAAGCAGAACAAAAAGCATCTCTGAAATCCACCCACTACGACTTCAGTGAAAATATGTGCCTACGACACCAATGACACTGAAGATGCCATTTCTCCATCTGGTACAGTCTAACTAGTAAAATGTAGATGTGTAAAACCCATTGTGCATTTCTAGTGACTGTGAACTTCCTCTGACTTCCTCTGAACAATCATAGTGTGGACAGGACAACTTCTCAAAATCTCCATTCATAATGGTCTGAGCAACAGAATACAATTCTCTTCAGGGTTAAATATAAATGTCTTCATAGTCCCCATTTCAAAAAATACAAGAAAAGAGTTTGAGAGAAACCAGGCCACGCAGTGAAGTTAGTTTTTTGTCTCTGTCCCAGGTCTTCTCCTTTCTCTTGTCCTACATAACAACATAACTAACTTTAAATAGGTATTAAAGATTAATAAACCTCCTCTGCGAAGTCATGTACTTCAAAAGTAAACAAAGCCTTTGGATAATTGAATATATCATTTTGCCTAAATATTTCTGTCCTTAGATTTTCTAATTAGTGAGTGAAAAATCTATCCCCTAGCCATTCAAGCACTTTGAGGGTCAGTACAGAGATTTGGTCCTCTCCCACAGTCAGTAATCCATCAAGATATGACATATTTTTCTCATAAGCAGTTCCCAGGACCATCACTTCTTCTGCATCCTTATTAATCTGCCCTAACTCCAATTTTCATTTTCTTCTGCTTGAAAGAAATCAGCCTTCTAGCTTCAGTTTTGTCTCTGTAATTCATTTGCCACCCAAATGCCAGAGGGAGTGCTCCAATAAACAGATCAGATCCCGACACTCTGCTTCAAATCCTTCATTGCTCCAAAGATAAAGTTAAAATCCTCCCACTTTCCAGAAAGAGCTTCATCTATGTTCATTCAGCATGCTGTGTTGAGCTTTCTCTATTGCAAGTTGCCCAGGGCATTTTCTGGTATGTTTCCAAATGGATAATTTCTTTCATCAGGGATTTCATAAAGACTGGAGAAACTACACACTTTTGTCTGTAAAGCATCTCTCTGCTTACCCACAAGAGACAGTTTAAGCCCAATACCTAAAAAAGCATAGAGAATCTCTCTCTCTCTCTCTCTCTCTCTCTCTCTCTCTCTCTCTCTCTCTCTCTCTCTGTGTGTGTGTGTGTGTGTGTGTGTGTGTGTGTGTGTGTGTGTGTGTGTGTTCCTATTTCTCACCATATAAATGATAAACCTAGCATACTATTTTCCTTTCCTTTAGTGGAGACTTTTAGCTTTTCACTTTATAGATTTCTTCCCAGTGTGGCTGCTCCTGTACTCAGAGGCAGTTATTAAATAGCATAAAGCTTGGTCAAGCACAATTGCCTGCAGCAATCCATCTGACAACCAGAATGCTGCTGAGTAATGGGTGGGTAGCTATACAACAAGGATACACTGAACAAAGCAATCACTCAAATCTCCAAGAAGACGAGAAATGATGGTACAAGATTTCCCTGTGAAGTTTAAAGCTTATTAATTTCTTATTTATGAAATTTTTCATTTACTATTCTTGGACTGCATTTAAATACAGGCATCTGAAACTTTGGAATATGTGGGGAATATTTTTCTCTTTAACTATCCAATTTTAGACTTTAAGGGGTGTTGATCAACATTACTACATATATTTAAATTGTAAATACTAGTTAGATTCATGTGATGTTAGAAGCAATTGAACTAATTTTTGAAATAATTATATAAAATCAGTGGCTTATACAAGGTGAGAGAAATAGTCTGGGGAAATAAAAGTGAAATACTCAACCCAAAACCCTGGTTGGTGATGATTTTTTTCATTCTCTGTTTTCCAGTCACAAACATCATTTTTACCAGAGAAGATAAAAGCTTTGCCAATCAGCAAACACATATTTGAATGGACATAGATTTGATGCCATGTAAATCAACTCAAGCTAAGAGTAATAACACCATGAATTTGAATACTGCATTCTAAAACAATATATATTTCTGAGTTCATCATCTCTAAACTATGCACATTTTTAGGGAAATATGTTAGTCCTTTGCTATTAGCCCATTTATTTTGCTCTTTCCTTTTTTGCCATCATCTCTTTTCATCTCTCATTCTTATATTAGAGATGTATCCAACCCCAACTTATGCCAGATGCTGTATTACTACATTTACAATATGTTGAAATTTATTATTTTATATTAAGTAAAATGAAACTTATGATGGTCATTCTCTTTACTCATCCTTCTCCCTGCACAAAAAGAAAACATTTGAATTTTAAATAGTCTTTCTTTGACTTAAAATAGTGAGAACTCAATATCCAGGAATGATTTTAAAAGTCACTCACCAAATAAATATCAAACAAAGCACATGAATAAAAGAGAGAAAATCATCTCTTGGTTTGAGTGTTACAGAATATGAAAGATGATGGCCAAGCTGCATTTCATGCAAGAAACACCAAACATGCCTATGCTCCATGAAACATTCTGATCGATTCCACTAAAATCCAAGTGAATGGCTCCAAGAAAACAGCTAAGGCCAACTTTAGTTTTCTTCTGTTTCAGGTTAATTTAACCCTAGAAAAGATTACACAGACCTTTAACTTTCAATTACAATGCCATGTTGTGGAAAACGCAGAGGCAGAGCAAAATACTCATTAGTGCCTGAATACAAAAGCTAGCAAAGCACCATGGAAACATGGCCCACATGTAGCAACTAAATGCACCAGTAGGCAATGTTCAAATGAGTTTTCTAATTCTACAAGGCAAAAAAATCACACCAAAGTATAAAACTGTCTTCTATATCATTAGGATCCAGCCACCTACATTATCCTAAGAAAGGGTAGTAAATGTACCAAATTGTCAAAGTCACACTAAAAAGGAAGAAAAAATATGGAAACAAATGGTTAGAATTTAAATTTTATGCATGATTTGCAACTTACTATAACTTCCCCCAAGCAGGCTACTGACCTCTTCAGAAAGCTGAAGGTCTCCAGAAGCCTCAAGATAGGTAAAGTGAATATATTGAGAAATACAGAGATAATTATACATCATCATTATGAATCACAACTATATTATACCTAATAATAATGCATTTATTCTTAATGAATCAGGCTTTCTAAAGTATGAACCAAAGGATTGTTTTAAGTTTCACCCTTGTTTTAAAGGTGAATAATATATTGTTTAGATAGCCTGAGATAGAAATTTGAAAATAACAGCTATCAATAAGATGTTTTCAATCAAGGCATGTGCCTGGAATATATAAGCATTCAAAAATTATAGTAGTTATTGTCACTCAAGGTTGTGCACAGATTAGACAGAATAAATAAATACTGGAAGCAAGGTTGAATGAATGATTTGAGGACTAACTACCCTACCCATCTTAAAGCATGTCATTCAAAAGCAATCAGTTCTGGGTTTAAAGCAGTGTGGAAAAATAGAAGAATGGGGGATGAGTATTTAGCCCAAACAACTACTTAGAGCAGTGCAAGACCTTTTCTCACCAACCAGCTAGTATTCCAACCTCAGTTGGTTGAATTTTTTCATTATGCTGAGAAACAAATATGAATAAGGTTAGAAACATATATTCCTTAAATATTAAAATAAAGTTAAAAATAATAAATTGCCTAAAATGTGTCCTTGAATATCCCAATTCTATACTTGTCCATTAAAACAACAATGGTAAGAAATGTTATTTTTCCAAAGGTAAGAGGTAGGGATGTAGCTCAGTGGTTGATTTGCCTAGCATTCATGCATGAGCCTTGGGTCAGTCTCCAGCACTGCCTAAAACTCAGTGTGGAAGCCTAGTAGTGGGGAAGTGGAAGCAGAAAGATCAAAAGTTCAAGGTCATCCTCAGCTACAAGTTCAAGTCCAGCCTGAGATACATGAGACACTGGCTCTAAGTTAATTTGCTATTCAATTAATTTAATTAAAAAGTAAAAAAATGCCAATCTCTAGAACAATCAGAAACTACATATTAGAAAAAAACCTGTATTAAGGGTCACTGTATCATTTTGATCATTTTACTTTCTTTTTAGTAGGTAAATGTTCAGAAGACTATTTTCTAATATCATTTTCTGGAAAAGAAATAAAGCTAAACTGAACAGATTTCTATTACAAAATAAGCAAGTGACTATTTCAAATGGTATCATGTGCAAATTATCATTAACAGGTTTACATGACTTTGTATCATCTTCTTGTTCAATTATGCAAAACCCTTCACTTCAGCTCACAGAACATGCCAGTCATATTCTACTCTGTTGTACAACAAAATCCAAATCAATGGCTGTTTGAAAAGGCAGACATGTATTTTCCTTGCAATTGAAAGATTCTAGGAAACTAGATGGTAGATGGCTCCTAAAGGTTTCCTCTCACAGCCAAACTTTATCATATCATTCCCAGTAACAAGGTAAGAAGATGGTTCTTAGAAGAAAAGACACGAATATTTAACAAAGGATGCCTTAAATTTCATACACAAGTGGATTTATCTCATGGATAAGAACCTATGGACTCTGTCACTTGAAAACAAGGACAAAAGCTACAATCAAGCTGTATGGACTTTTTTTCAAGAAGGAACTGTGAAAACTGGGTAACAACCAGCTATCTCTTCTTGAAGAAACAGCCAGCTAATAAAATATAAGGAGATGTTTAAAGTGGGTGGGATTTGGTTGTATTGATTGTGACCAAGTTGGAAAACTGTAGCAATGGTATAAGGTTTTAAATAGACTATGATGGAGGGAGACTCCAGTTTGCATATTTGACATACTGCAACAATTAGGCACTTAATGTTCTGCATAGTAAATAATATTCAGAATCACAGCAGTCAATAATACATCCAGACCCAGACCTGCACAACTACAGATTACTTTCATCTACATAATAGATGCAAGGATTCATGATCCCATGTTACCATAGACAAAAATCACACAGTACTTTGGGTCTCAAAGGCAACATGATATAATGGTTAGAAGTGCATCCTTGGAAGCCTAAATTTCAATCCTACCTTGTTGTTTTGTCATGAATATTGATTAGGCAAGCTATTTAACATCTCTCTATCCCAGATCATCATCTATAAAGAATGGAGATAATAACAAATACACACTTAGGGTATAAGTTCAAGTCCTTGAACAGTGTGAGAACTTAGTTCAGCATCTAACAATTACAGATTTTGTAAATCTGTAATTTTGTAGAAAGGGTGATATTAACTGTAAAATACAGCTAATGCCCAAAAGTATGAAACAATGTCTCACAAAGTGGTTTTGCTATCCTCAGTCTAGAACTGATTCTCCCTTCTGATGAGAGAGGTATTGAAAATCTTTATGACACCAGAACAGTTAAGAAACAAGAAGTGGTGTGTTTCTTGTATGCAGCAGAACGAAGGATTCTGTCTTCTTATCCATTCTGCTAATCTGTGAGGAGATCAAGGGACTACAAATTGGAAAGGAAGAAGTCAAACTCTCATTATTTGCAGATGATATGACAGTCTACATAACTGACCTGAAAAACTCTACCAAGGAACTCCTACAGCTGATAAACTCCTTCAGAAAAGTGTCAGGATACAAGATTAACTCAAAAAATCTGTAGCCCTGCTATACGGATGACACATTGGTGGAGAAAGAAATCAGAGAAACATCACCCTTTACAATTGCCACAAACAACATAAAATAACACTAACCAAAAAAACCAAAAAAGTGAAAGACCTGTACCATAAGAATTTTGAGTCTCTAAAGAAAGAAATTAAAGAAGATACCAGAAAATGGAAAGATCTCCCATGATCTTGGATAGGCAAGATCAACATTGTAAAAATGGTAGTCTTGCCAAAAGCAATCTACAGATTCAATGCAATCCCCATCAAAATCCCAACACAATTCTTCACAGACCTTGAAAGAACAAATGTCAACTTTATATGGAAAAACAAAAAAACCCAAGATAGCCAAAACAACCCTATACAATAAAGGAACTTCTGGAGGCATCAGCATCCCTGACTTCAAGCTCTCTTACAGAGCTATAGTCCTGAAAACAGCTTGGTATTGGCACAAAAATAGACAGGTAGACCAAGGGAATAGAGTTTAAAACCCTGATATTAACCCACACACCTACAAACACCTGATTTTTAACAAACAATACAAATCTATACGATAGAACAAAGAGAACTATCTTCAACAAGTGGTGCTGGCATAACTGGATGCGGACATGTAGAAGACTGCAGATAGACCCACACCTAATGCCATGCACAAAACTTAAGTCAAATGAATCAAAGATCTAAACATAAATACAGCCACACTGAATCTTCTAGAATAGAAGGTGGGAAATACCCTTCAATTAATTGGTACAAGAGACTGATTTCTGAACATTACGGCAGTAGTACAGACACTGAGATCAGCAATTGATAAATGGGACCTCCTGAAACTGAGAAGCTTCTGTAAGGCAAAGGACACAGTCAGCAAGACAAAACAGCAGCCCACAGACTAGGAAAAGGTATTCACCAACCCCACATCTGACAGAGGGATGATCCCCAAATTTTGCAAAGAACACAGAAGCTAGTCTCCAAAACACCAAACAATCCAATTAAAAAGTGGGGTACAGAAGTAAACAGACAATTCTCAATAGAGAAATCTAAAATGGCTGAAAGACACATAAGAAAGTGTTCAACATCCTTAGCCATCAGGAGAATGCAAATCAAAACACCTCTGAGATACCATCTTACCCCTGTCAGAATGGCCAAAATCAAAAACACCAATGACAGCTTATGCTGGAGAGGATGTTGAGAAAGGGGAACACTTCTCCACTGCTGGTGGGAGTGCCAACTTGTACAGCCACTTTGGAAATCAGTATGGCGACTCCTCAAGAAAATGGGAATAAGTCTACCACAAGATCCAACAATTCCACTCTTAGGCATATACCCAAAAGAAGCACATTCATACAACAAGGACATCTGTTCAACCATGTTCATAACAGCACTATTTGTAATAGCCAGAAACTGGAAGCAGCCTAGATGCCCCTCAACCGAAGAATGGATAGAGAAATTGTGGTACATTTATACAATGGAGTACTACCAGCAGAAAAAAAACAATGGAATCTTGAAATTTTCAGAAAAATGGATGGAACTCAAAGAAACCATACTGAGTGAGGTAACCCAATCACAAAAAGACAAACATGATATGTACTCACTCATATGTGGATTTTAGACATAGAGTAAGGGATTACCAGCCTACAATCCACACTGCCAGAGAAACTAGTAAACAAGGAGGACCCTAAAAGAGACAAACTTTGTCCCCTGGAAAAGGAGAAAGGGTGACCACCCCCTGAGCAAATGGATAACATGGGAATATAGGGGAGGGAGCTATGAGAATGAGAAGGAAAGAAAAGGAAGGATGCAGAGGTCATGAGGGAGCAGAAAGGTTGAGTCAGGTGTAGATTAGAAGAAAGCATATGTGATAGGTAGGGTTTTAGTTGGGGAGGTGGCAGGGGAGGGAGAAGGGAACTGGGACTGTCATGTAATTCAATCTTGTTTGTAATTCAAATAAAAAAGTCAAAAAAAAAGAGAAACACAAGTCCTCCCCAAAGCTTTTTTCATTTGGGAGAATTTATTTAATGGGAGGTCGAACACCAGATTCTGTGAATAAAAATCATTATTTTCAGCAAAAAAAAAAAGAGAGAGAAAGAAACAAGGACAGGTGATGAGTAGAAGGACACAAGGGTAGATGGGAAAGAACAATAAAAATGTATAAAGAGAGAGAAAACATATCACAAAAAAGGTGTCAGGAATTTTTAAAACATGGTATAGACCGAAGTAATCACCTGTTTGGGGGGAGTGGGAAAACAGGACTAGTAATCTATAGAAATGCCTCTGAATGGTGACTATCTAAATTACTTCATGAGTACTTTCATTGACTGCATTCAGAGAGGCTATTATTGAGTTCCTGGAAGCAACTTGAGATGAGTGTCCTGTGGTACTATGTTGGAAGACCTTGGCTTCAAAAGGGACTGGCCCTAGATTTCATTTTTGCACAAAAGCATTTTCTATACAAGAAATTGAAATCCAATGCTTGGCCTTTACTTATATCATTTGTACTTATATATGAAAACCCTTGTTCTTCTTCACAAATTCATAGATAACTGTCAGTTCACCATGAGACTTATTAATGTTCAATTTATATTAGCTATTTATTACTAGAGAATATAGAGTTGCAGACTGGAAAGATGGCTCGGTGGTTAAAAGTACTTTCTGCTCTTACATTGGACCCACATTCAGTTCCAAGTTTCCTGTGGAGGCTCACAGCCATCTTTAACTTCAGTTCCAGGGAATCTGTAACCCCCTTCCAACTTTTATGAGTACCAGACACATGGAAACAAAAATTGATATACAAAATAAAATATTTTAGAATGAATGATTCAACCACTATAAGTCATACCTGTGCAGATGATTCTGCATATTGACAGAGTCAAATTTCATAATTTTTGAGAGCTGGAATTTTGCAAAGGCAAAATTATTTTGAATAATTTTTATTTCCCTTAGTAACTATTTACTGCCCATCTCTGAATCTAGCATCTTTGTTGTTGTTGTCTATTAGGTAAAAACCTGTATAAAGTATTCATACAACTAGCTTCTACTAGCTCAAAAGCTAAGTATGTCACTCCAGAGTATCTGAGCCCTACAGCTAGGATTCCTATTAATTATTAACCTTTATTCCTGATATTTCTACTAACACATTTTGTAAACACACTAACTTAGAGCTTTCATCGTATGAATCTAAATTGTAATTACTTACACATTGGAATGCCTTAATCATGATAACTTGTGTCCACCTTTAGCAGTCGTGGTCATTCATGTGTACTTCAGAATAAACTCTTACTCCCTTTAAGGTGATGTGTTTTGCACTATCAATTTTAATAGCAAAATTTTAATAAATCTATATGTAGTTTAAAAATAGGTGTTTAAAATTATCACTGGTAATTATCTCATATAAAGATATAACAGGACAAAGTGCCATATTCCTAAAGATCTGCCTTGTGTCTTATTCCTCCACTGCTTGCTTTGTTTTTGGATGCTGGAGCTTAAGTCCAGATGTGCCAGAATGTTACACAACTGTTCTGCCACTGAGCTACATCCCTAGAACTATGTCTTAAAGAATTATATTTTCCTTTGAGTTCAGATTATTTATTTAACTAATTCAGATTGATTGTTTTCAGCTAACAATGAAATCCCTTGCTGTGAAAAAGAAGACAAAGATATGAATGTGGTAATGAGTTTTATGAATATGCTTGATGCCCTTCCTGGGTCACATTCATATTCTAGAATGAAAATGGCAAACAAATATGCAAAATTTATGTAAATTTATAAACCAGTCACTGAGAATGAAAAGGTCAAATGTCAGATAAGCAATGTACCAACCTCTTAAGTCAAATAACTTTCTGCTACATTTCTCTAGGCATTTTCAGACTAAAATGAATGCATAAGGCAATTTCTTATACAAGCAGCAATGTAAACACAACATGTTCTTTATACAGTGAAGGACAATCCCTATCAGAGTTTCCACACATTCCTGTGTCTAATTGTGAATCACTAAATGCAGTATACCACTCAACAAATATTTGCTGACATCTATTGTGTGCACTGTGCTATTCTAGATGGAGACAAAACAATGAAGAGCCAAACATTGTTACTATTTTCATCAAGCTAAGTATTTGACTTAATTTCTCTGGGAATTACAACTGTTTTCTAATGACCTAGAACTTACTCATGAAGGAACTGACTTCAGCATCCTCTGCCATATGAAGCAGACTCTACTCCTAAACACTACTATCTGAAACTCCCTGCAAGAAGATAGGCATTGCAGAACACAAAGCCAGAGGACTAAGAAATGCTATTTGAAGGAGGAGATGCCAAAGGAGATAAAGTCATAGCATTCAAAATAAAGGGACAAAGCTGCCTATAACATGCAGAGAGTCACCTAACAATGAATGTAGGCTTCCTAACATACAAATATATAGTCATTTGACCATCACAGAAAATAGGAGCATCATAGTCATAATCAAACAGAACATGAAGGGTGACTACAACATCAAAATGCCATAGGACTCAGATCCATACGGGGAAAATAGGCATTGGGGACTGGCAATGCCTTAATAATGAAAGGTTCCTGAAGGTAAACATAGACCTGTATGGAGATGGTGTATGTCTGTATGTGTACATAAATACTCAGTATTCAATTCTTCATAATATTAGGGAGAGTTCCAGAGAGAACGCTCCAAGATATAGCTTATTTCATTTCTATTCTTCCCTACCTTTTCTGAGCCAAATTCTAGAAAGTGTGAAATGTTGGCTGGAGTTCTTAGGAGAAAATTTTCTCAATAACAGATAGGAAATTTGTGCTAGACTGAGTTCTGGAAGTCTCCCAACAAGCCGATGTCTTAAAGGTCAGGTCCAAAGTTTAGAATTGGAAGATAATGGAACCATGAAGAGGTGGGGCCCAGTGAATGGTCCTTAAGGTATTGCCCTTTCAGGCAATTCTGGGGCTTACATTTTTTTCTTTTCCTTTTTTCTTTGACATCGGAGCCATTAGGTGAGTGTCTTTGCTCTGACATAGGCTCTCCACTGTGATATGCTGCTCTCTATATGCCCAAAGGCAGTGGAGCTAATTAACCATGGGCTGTTACCTGTAAACAAGTGTCCAATATGCAATCCAAGCATTGTGCCACAAGCTTTCCAAGAAGGGTAAGAATGTAACCATCACATTTGAACATACATCACAGAACAAGTTTAGATAACCTAAACTTTTGTAAGTCAAAATAATTGATTTTTTGTATGTGATAATCTCCTATATTTATCACCATAACAAGAAGACAATGCAGCTAGAGACTAGCATTTGAGTGTTAGTGGTTTTGTTACAGATAAAACTCTTGTCATTTAGACTATTCTAATAGTGACCATTTTAAAAAATATAACAATGTATCTAAATGAATTTAGTAACTGAGAATGAGATATGAGTCAAAATAAACCAACACTAATGTTTAAGAACCAGTAGGGTGGAGAACAGATGACCTGTGTGTGCATGTGTGAGTATTTGTGTGTGTGTGTGTGTGTGTGTGTGTGTGTGTGTGTGTGTGTGTTAATCCAATACAAGAAAAGACATTATGAAAAAACAAATAATAATACAAAATAATTATTTAAGTCAAGATTTATATAGTAAGTTATTTGGTGGGTGAATTTAAAGAGAATTTGGGAGCCTGTTAAGACCTACTTTAGTGTTTAAATAAAAATATCTCAAAGAATAATAATTTTTATAAAAAAATTAAGATGCCTGGGAGTGAAATCATGAAACACTAATAAAATGCCTAAATTCTAAGGACAGAATGGAAATATGACACTTTTTCATACCCAAAACTGAATTGAATGCAAGGAAAACATTAATTCACAAATGATTTCTCCCCTGCAATGATGAAGTTGGAAAAACATCTAGAGAACATAAAAGTGCAAAATTTCTATCCAGATACCCAGCTAAGCTGTCAATATCTCCAGGTGTTAAAGAAGACCTTTGACGATACAAAGAAAGTGAGAATATTTACCATGTACTCTCAAATGAATTAGAACTGAGCAACCCAAAGACCAGGAATATAAAATAGACAGTAAATCATGATCATCAACTTGTGCAGTATTTACTGATGCATAAATCCAAGTGGGAGTCAGCATACATAATGAGAATACTTAAAGAAGGTACCACATGATGCTACCATGATGAAATTAATGATTTAAGTATAATATTTTTGTGCCATCTTCACAACAAGCTACTAATAACATACTGACCTCAAAACTAAAAATTGTGGGTAGAAGGAGTAGATAGTAAAATGTCTCAATTTAGGTCTTTCCCCAAATGATGTGACAGACTTTGATGATCCCCATGGGAGGTCTCACCCTCCCTGTTGAATGGATGGGGGTTGAGATGGGGAGATGGTGGGATGATGGGAGGGAGAGGAAACTGGGATTAGTATGTAAAAATAAGATTGTTTTAATTTAAATAAAAATTAATTAAAAATAAATAAAAAGATTAAAAAGAGTAAGAAGAGAAGTAAAATATAGTATAGAGTGATTCCTGGCATGTGAAATAATGTGTGTGTGTGGGGGGGGGCTAATTCAGATATGTATGTGCATCTTTCAGAGGAAGATGCTGGATACCCTGCTCTGTCATACTTGTTCTTATTTCCCCTGAAACAAGGTCTCTTCAAGAACATGGAACTAGGCTGGCAGTCTGAAAGCCCTATCTCTCTTCCCAATGTTGGTCCTAATAGTACTGGAATCATAAGGGCAAGTGTAGCCATGCCGAGCCTTTAACACAGGGGTTGGGGATATGAGCTCAGTTGGTGCCTGTGAAGCCAGCTTCTTACGCACTGAGCCATCATCTCAGAACATTCTTTTTTGACATCTTTTATGCTAAATTCTCTGATCATATTCTAATATATTTATGTAGCATTAAATAATCTTAACCTACTTCAAATTATAACACCTATATGAAAGACAAAATAAAAAATTTCAAGGAACTACTTCTATGACATACCTCATTTAGTGAACTCTTTTCTATAGAATAGTTTAATATTTTTATAGAATCTAGGTACATCTTTCTATATCCTTTACAACATTTTTAAAATATTTATAATGCCTAATATGATATGTGTCCTTTAGGGGATATAAGAAATGTCAGCAAGGCGACAGTGACACACACCTTTAACCCAACACTCAGAAGTCAGAGGCAGGAAGATCTCTGAGTTCAAGGCCAGATTACTCTACAGAGTGAGTTCCAGGACACTCAGGGCTATGCAGAGAAACCCTGCCTTGAAAAGAAGAATGAAAGAGAGAGAGAGAGAGAGAGAGAGAGAGAGAGAGAGAGAGAGAGAAAGAAAGAAAAAAGCAAGCAAGCAAGCAAGCAAGCAAGAAAGAAAGAGTAAAGAAGGAAAGAAGACATCAATGTTTGCCCTACTCCAACAGGTGATTTTTAAATATAACAACATATATGAATGAATTCAGTAACTGAGAATGGGAGATAAGTCAAAACAAAAAAATAACAATAACCAAAAAGCACTAGAAATGAGACCAGTGTACATGTACAGAAAAAACACAACATTATTCAAGTGTTATCAATTGGAGGTTAGTTGAATCAGCACATGTGAAATGCACATATGCAGAGTACCAATTGCAAAGACAAAAACATCCCCTGAAAATGCATGAAGCAAGACCTGAAATTAGGTGAACATAAATATGTCCATTGCTTATTACAATAGATGACAGTGTATAAATACAAGACTCAGACAAAAATCACTGATATGAAAAGAAATTACTAAAACTGTTAGAAGATGAAATTAACATAAACCAAAGCAGAAAGTATTTAAAGCTAGAGAGAATAAACAAGTTTAAAGATTGAAACTTCTGTGAAGATTTCAACAAGGCAAGTAAATCCCTCAGTTAGAGAGAAGGGGAAGTAAAATTATACATAGCTAATACTGAAAGATGACCAATTACAGAAGAAAAGTTTGTTATTTAAACTATGGCAATATATCTGAAACAAGAAACAGTATGTAATAAAATATTAAATTCTAAGAAGAAAGAAAGCCTTAGAAGCTAACAATAAAAAATAAGGAATATATTAATACTGTGATATTTTGGAAAGAATTAAAGATCTATTTTCCAGAAAAGAACCTAGAATAAATACACTCTGAGAAAATTTATTCTGGACCTTAGCTTTAAATAACAGAATATTTTCACTGTAATGTAAAATATTCAAGAAGTTGAAAGCACATTGAAAATTAGTCTAATTTTAAGAGCAAGTAGAGCTTTTGTCCCAAAGTCTAACAAATTTCAAACAAGAAAAGGACAATTGGAATTATTTGATCCAAATTTTAAAAAACATTGATAAGTAGAATTTATTTCAGTATTAAAGTTTAATATCCAATGGCCCAAGAAAGATTCTTGAAAGATAATAAAAATTATTGAAGAAACATACATTTGCGTGATCTTATTCTGGAAATTTGATAATTATTTTTACCAATGAACAGAGGTAGAAAATCATATAAGCATAACATTATGATGAAAGACATTTGACACATTTAATTTCCTTCTAAAAATATTGTGAGTTGCAGAGAAAATAGAATATTGTTGACCCATAATGATAATTTAAATATCAGTGGCTAATATCATTCCACAATTTGAAACACTGAAGCAATTACAAGTAAAATTTAGACCCTCATGGTTCATACATTTGCCAACATTGAAATGAAATATCTAGTTAAGTATAATTACAGAAAAAATAGTTACTTCTGTAACAGAAAATATATGAAACTTCATATTACATAAATCTAAGATTACAAGGAAAACTTCATATGATGGAATGATAATATCACTATGACAATTCAAAAGTAACAGAGTTTAGTGGAAATATAGTAATTTGATAAGTTCAGCATACAGGAATTCAAAGAAATCAATGTGCATTCTCTATTTTAAGTTCTAAGTAATTTGGAAAGGAACTGAGAAAGTATTTGCTAGAATGACAAAAATATAATCTTTAAAAACAGGCTTAAGGATAGAGTTAAAATGCATTAACATGAAGAAAACATCAAAATGAACTAAGAAGGAGTCAAAAGAAGCTACAGCAGAAAGGAGATTTGATATGTTCTTACCTGATGCATCTAATCAAAATATATCTTTTTCAATAAGATCTATACATTTCAATAATCTTATTTAAAATATTAGTAAAATTTAATTGAAAAGTGATATTTAATTTCTGTAGAAAATCAATTTTTCTTGAATCAATCAGAACATTATCAAAAGAAAAAATGGATTATTGGTGGAGGAGATGTTTGCTTTATATAATTAAGGATAATTTTAGCATTGAGAAAGACAAATCAGTGAAAAAAAGATATATCATATATATATATATATACATATACATATCTGTGAGTATTTATGTGTACATATACATACATTTATGCACTAACATTTGTAAAGCTATAGTTCAATGTGGTTTTTCAAGGGTAGGTTCTATATAAAGTACGTAACATACCAGTTACATACTTAAAATGTATTCAGTGTACCTATCTCATTCCATGTGCAAACCTTGATTTCATATTACTTTAAGAATTTTATACTTTACAAAACAATGTATTACTTGACCTAGAAAATATGTCATTGTATGTTCACAAAAGATCTTATTACAAAAGTAAATAACTCACAAAGTATGACAGAGATATATATTTAAGTTATCAAATCATACATTAAATTTTTGGCATAAATTTTGATTGATACCTTGTAGTAAGAGGAAAACTTTCTTCACTAATAATAAACTTCTTACTAGGCAGGTGAGATGGCTCAATGGGTAAAGATTCTTGCCAGCAAATCTAGCAACCTGAATGTGAGCCCCTCACGATGAGAGGAGAAATCTGATTCTCATAGGTTGTCCTCTGATCTCCTCACATGCTGTGTCATGTGCACACATGCACACTTAAATAAATGTAATGAAAGTTTAAAAATATCACCTTATGTATGTGGAATAGATATTGTGGCAATAATGCATCCGGTACAAATTTTTCATTTTTCATAATAACAGAAAACTCTTTTCAATAGTAAGTATTGCAAAATAGTGTTCATTCTATATTATCTTAACAGGTGGCAATTAAAGTGGACTACCACATTTGCTATTTCCAAACAAAATACCTATTTGATTTTTAAAACTCCGGCCTTCCTTAGAAAGTCCACTCTCTCAGATAAAATTGGCAAGTCACTAAACAAGATTAAAAGCAAAGCAGGCACAGCAGGAATGTAGTTACAATTACAAGACAAAGAGGTGCAAAATTACATGACTCCACTGTTCTGTTTTAATCAATTTGGTGCAAACCTAGGCATGTATGTAGGAGGAACTCTTAATTGAGAAAGCACATTCATAAAATGGATCTCTATGCAAGTCTGTGGGCTATTGCAGTGACTGATGATTGTTGGGGAGGACCTAGCTCACAGCAGAGAGTGACACCCATCAGCAGGTGGTCCTGGGTGGTACAGAAAGCAAGCTACAGAAAGCAAGCCTCTGAGCAGCATTCCCCCATGTCCACTGCATCAGTTCCTTAATCCAAGTTCCTACCTTGAGCTTCTTCCCTGAATTCATGGAATTGTAAGCTGGAATAAATCCTCCCCAAGTTGTTCGTGATTGTGATATTTTATCACAGCAATAGAAAACAAGCTAAGACAATCACCAACTGGGTTATCATATCTAGATACCACTCCAAAGGAAAATTAAATTTTAACAGAAGAAAACTGGGTAGGCCAAATACATTGTTTTAAAATTAAATGTTGCTTGGTAAAATTTTGACCAAATAGTAGAGGGAAATATGGTATAAGCAGCTGCTACATGAATGGAAACATATGAACCCTGAGAAATGCTCATGAGTGGGCCGGTATAGAGAGGTGGACAAGAACAAAATGGCTGTGCCGAGAGTTTGCCTTTGATGCTAGACTAGAATGAAATATGACAAATTCAACATGCTAAGTATATGGCTTTGTCTCCTCAGACTGGTTTGGAAATGGCTGCAAGCTTTATGAGGCAATAAAACTTTCAATGAAATCACAAAGTGATCTACTCATAGATATTCAAGGTCAATCATTCTAGAAACAAATGTGTTGGTAGCCTAATCTCAGATCATTTGTGGTTCCACTCAGTATTCTCTTTTAAACATTTTAATTTCCTTTTTTCTTTTATATGTACATCTGTGAGACTACTTATCTGTATGTGCCTCTTGTGCATTCGGTGTCTATGAAGGCCAGAAAAAGACATAAGATCCCCCGGAAGCAGGCAGTTGTAAGCCACCAATATGGATGGTGGGAACCAAAATTGGGTCTCTGCAAGAGTACCAACTGCTCTTAACTATTGAGCCATCTCTCCAAGGAGCCTCATCAATTAACTGGAGTTAGTACACACTTCCTAGGCTAATTAGGTGAAGTGTGTGTGTGTGTGTGTGTGTGTGTGTGTGTGTGTTTGTGTGATTTAGAAAGATGCCAATACACAAAAATGTCACTAAATATTAACTATTGCTATTATTTTGTGCTAGTCAGCCAACATACATTTATTTATTACTAGATGCCACATTAACATTGAATTATATTAGTGATTAAAACAGATAATTATAGTAATGTATTTAGCCTTAACTCAAATTAGTCCTAGTCCTGAGAGACAACAGAGAATGAGCAAAGCCCAGGAAAGCACATGTGGTGGTTTCAATGAGAATGTTTGAATATTTGCTCCCTGTGATGCAACTATCTGGGAAGAATCAATAGCTATGACCCTGTTGGAGGAGTTGTGTCACTTCAGGTAGCTTCTGAAGGGTCAAAAGCTCAAACCATTGCCAGTGTTGTAATGCTCCCTGCCACTATGATCATGGACTCTGACACTCTGCAAGCATGAGCCCTAAACTAAATGTTTTCTTTTATAAGTGGTCTTCTAATGCTGTCAAGGCAATAGACAAACAACTGAGACAGACAGGTAGTCACCAAAACCCTCTTTAAGACAGAGCTACAAATATAGGTATAGGAAAAGTTAGAGCAGAAAGGCCACTCAAATGCCCTAGAAGTCATTCAGGCTAAGAAGAAACAAAAGCAAAGCATCAAGAGAAAAAACCCCTTTGTAATACTTGCTTTCTAATACAATGTCAGAATTTCTAATACAATGTCAGAACAACCTACAATAACTTTGCAGTGCCTAATGTCTCCAGCTCAGTACCTGAAATTCATATGCATACATTCTTGAGATGGGAAAGAGATCCAAGTATGCTAGCCCTGACCAGTGTGAGCTGTCTGTGCATAATCCAAAAACACTTGATACTCTGCAGTTAGGCATCAGATCCAAGGCTGGCAGAGGCATGGCTGTGGGTCTTAGGTTTTTTAAGAGATTCTAAATATCCTGGTGGAAAAGCTGTAAATTTAAAAGCAGATATTTTAATAAATGATTCAGATTCTCATAGCTAAAATATAAAAGAGAAAAATTACTGGAAGATACTAAAATTTTAACACTGCAAATGATTAGTTTTTGTTTGAAAATGACAAAGAATAATCTTTAAAATATTATTTGAATGTATTTAGGCAGTTCTTCCATTTAGTTTCAAATACAAGTGACTAGCTTGTAACCCTAAATAATAGATGAAGAATATATCCCCCACATGAGGCACAAAAACTTTGTTATTTTGGTGTCAATCTTTATTTCTTAAGCACTCAATTACTAAAGACAGTCAAACACTAAGAAAAGACCAAGTATGTTAATCAGCTTCATATCACTATAATACAAAGCTAAGATAACCAACTCATTAAAAAAGGCTTGCTCAGTCTTGAAGGTTCTAGGCCATGTTTCTCTGGCCTCATTGCTTGTAAACTCATGAAAAATCACTGCATTGTGGTAGAGCTTACAGGCAAATTAAAATCACTGTAGGAGCAGTACATGAAAAAGAGATAAAGGAAGATCCTACAGTCCCTTCAGGACTGTTCTCTCAGTGAAAGAGAGACTTCCATTAGTTCCCATCTATTAAAGATGCTATGGTAGAGCTCGAAGTATTTACGATGTAAATAACAGAGCATGATGTAGACAGGATGAGCTACTTATTGAGACCTTGTTTGTCCTAAACATAAATAAACTATACTGAAAAGTATATAATAGAGCCACTGATTTAAAAAATCACACGGACCATTTTAAAACAAATTACATCTAAAAGTGTATATTCTAGTGTAAAACTCAACTGAAGGCATAACAAACTATAAAACATTTCTCACTTGAGGCATTTTTGTCTTTGTTTTGTTCTCTTTTCCTATCTGTTATTCTTTTTCTCCCAGGGTCTTCTTACTTTTACTCTATCCCTGTTGAGGTTGTCAAAAGAGAAATAGAAAATGACCCAGAACATAGCTGAGTAACCTCTGTGACCATCATGACATCCAGGGATTATATGTTACTCAGCTGTTGCCCCTGCTTCTGATATTCCTGACTTACTTGCTAAAAATGCTTATGGAACAAGCAAAAATTAACTGACCCCCTTTTTAAAATCAAATACTTCTAATGCACAATCTTGGCAAAGTTAGTATAGCTTTCCATTCAAATTAAGCTCAGGAAATGACATTCTAACAAAACTGTATTAGGATGGGAGTGAAGATTAAAACTATAGAATATGGTTGAAGGGTAGCACACAGGAAGAGGCCGGATAACTAGTGTGACTTCTATAGAAGTAATATTCCTATAAGGAGTGTGTTCATGGGATCAAGATAAAGAAAGGCAAGGCTTCTTTTCTGCATTTAGAACTTTACGCTAGACCTGATCTTAAGCATAAGGGAGAGGTGTGATTTCAGCTCATAAAACTTGACATGATGAGGTCATGCATTCCACACACCTTGGTTAACTGGGCATTTGTGATACAGTCTACATGAATGGCAGCCCTGGAACATTGCAGTCATGGGTGAGAGGTCCTGCAACTTGACTTCAAAAGGAAACATTTTCAGTTTGTTGTTTTATCAGTAGTTTTGTCTTGCCATTGCTGATTCTTCCCTGATGTGATGCTGAAGATACACATTTTAGATATATAGCAAAATGTGTATGAGTGATATAAAACACCTGTGCTTTCTACCAATATAATGTAAGAAATTAGGAGACATAAGAGAGGGAAAAAGAAAGCTGGTCATTAGTTACCATTATCAATGTAGAAAGAATATTTTATTGAACCTCCACAATTGTGTTTATATTATATTATATGTAATAGGTCTAATATTATTAAATATAATGTATTGAATTCTGTATTTATAAATATAAAGTTACAAATATTCACATATGCATTGCCTATCCCTCTTCCAATCATTAATCAAGCCTATAGTAGCAAGATATAGGTTTCAAGAGAAACCTCCATTTTTCACATAAAAGTTCCTGAAGGCAGAAACGTTCATTCTGAGAGCATTAGTGAGATTCCTCACTATACTGAGAGACTCGGGATGTGAAATGCTGAAGGACCAGCTTCTAACCAGACCACCAAAGGGAAAGTGGTGCTTCATTCACAGATGAGAAATTAAAACATGCAAATCAGCCCTCTGAGAATTTCCAGCCTGTGTGAGGGGACCCCATGTGAGCTAGGTCTGAGCGAGTAGCAAAGGGGCATAACAGTCAAGTGGCAGAGGGGTGGTAAAAGTGGTCATCTAATATGTATTTGGTTAGAGTGACAGATGAGGAAGGGAAGATGGAAACACTAGCCAAATAGGATTTTGCTTTGAGAGTTATTTATAGACTATGAAATATCCACTGTAAATCAATGGATCATCCTTAATATTCCCAGAGAGCCAGTCATCCTTTCACTTCAGTTTCTCTGTTCCATATTTCATAGCATGTATCTAGGGTTATATGATAATCTTTTAATTTCTTTCCCAATAATACAAATATTAATATTCAAAATATTACATCTAGGAGTCAATAATTTTGAAAGAATACTCTCTTTTAGGTAAGAGTTACTTACATTTGTATTGAGGTTGTGCTTACTTTAATGACAACAGTTGTGAGGATTGTCATTGTGAAGGATGCTTTCTTCTAATTCTTGGTATAGCATGACAGGCAATCTTGAAAAAGTTATAGATAGCGAAGCTACTACTAGACTATAAGCCTTTACCTACTATTATTTAGGGGATTAAAGGCAAAGGATATGTCTCATCACTTGAAGGAGTAACAAGTCAGGCCAGTCATGCACACCTGCCACCTGTGCAGAGGTCAAAGGACAACTTGCATGAGAATCAGTTCTCTTCCTCTTGCTTTAACTCAGGTTGGCAGCCTTGGCAGCAAGTGTCTTTTGAGCTGTGTCACTGAATCCTTGGAACTGAACACAGTAGTGGTTAGTTATTGACAGCCATAATGTAGATGGAAAAATAGAAAGTTTATGGCAGAATCTTACAACAATCATTTGTTTTGACAACTAACCATGAATGAATACAGCTTTGTGGGAGTCCATGAGTCCAGTGAAGGTGTGTCTTACTGGCTCAAGGACAGCATCAAATGTGAGAACAAAGTTTGCTAACAAGGATGGGTGAGACAGGTTTTATTTTACCTGTATTATCCTTCTACCAAGTAGCATCACTTAGTGTGAGGAAAGGTTCCTTAGACCTTCCCAGGAGGCAGAGTTAAGGCAGCAAGGGAGCTCCTGCTCTCCCAACCATGCAGGGCATTGTCCAGAGGCAACTAACTCTTACCACCTACAACAATGATGTAGCTGACAAGTAAGTGTTAATAGGAAAGAGTGAGAACAAAGACTGAAGACCCACTAACTCTTCTTAGAATTCCTTAGGAAGTCAAACCACAACCACTGAGGATCAACTTAGTGCAGATTCTGACCCCACCTACCCGACAGACAACTTCAGTGCTCCATAATAGTCATCTATTTCTCTTCCTGTACTGCCCCAGATATCAAGTAAAAGCCTATACAGAAAGTCAGTCCAATTAACTCTTCCTGAGAGAAGGCTCAGAGACTTGAGCATTTGAGATGTTATTTGCTGTATGACACTTGACACCCATCCAGGACATTTAGACTCAAGATGATGTCAACAACTCAAAGAAATCCCCTCCCCAGGAAGAACAAAGTAATGAAGCAGGTACATCCATAGAAAAGTCTTAGTGCTTCAGAATTCCTAGCCTGACTTCCAAGGGAAGGTGTTTCCCCAAAGCCTGCCAGTGAATACTCTACAAAATGACACTTCAAATGCAAAAGCAGCAATCACAAGATTAAAAGGAAAAAGAAGTTAACCTCAAAAAATTGGCTATCAAAGGAACACACTAAGTTTCCATTAATCAGCTTCAAATAAATGAACACCTGTGAACTGCCTGATACAGAGTTCAAAAGAATTACTTTAAAGAACCTTAGCAAGACATGAGAACACACTGATGGAACTATCAATAAAATTGGAAAAATAATCAACTGCATAGGTAGTACAATCAAAGGGAATAAATTAAAAAGATGAATAATAATAATACAATGAATAAAACAAAAATATATCCAAGAATGTCAACAACAGAATTGAACAATTAAAAGAAAGAAACTGAACTCAATAACAGCATTGAATTCACAGATATTTAAAAGTGGTTATTAAAAGGAGAAAAGAAAACATTGAAAAATAAGATAGTATCTTTACAGGATTGATTTGACAACATCAAAATGCTAACAACAACATGCTATTTTAAGAAGATTGACAGTCTGATGAATTTAATTAAATGATGGCTCAAATTCCTGGGAATTTTCAAATATCTCAATATATAAAACACATAGATACCCAAAGAGATTCAACTTAAAGTGTACTTTATGGCTGGAGAGATGGTTCAGCAGTTAAGAACACTGGCTGCTCTTCCAGAGGTCCTGAGTTCAGTTCCCAGCAACCATATGATGGCTCATAACCATCTGTAATGAGATCTGATGCCCTCTTCTGGCATGCAGGCAGACATGCAGGCAGAACACTGCATACATAATAAATAAATAAATCTTTTTAAAAAGAGTAATTAATGGAGATATTATAATCAATTTTTCAAAAATCAAAGTTGGAAATTTTTGGCAGCAGCAAAAATAAAAAAAAAAGACTCTATATACAGAGGATTCTCAGATTCTCAAGAATCCATCAATATATTTTCTGGCAGAAACAGAGAGTAGAACCAGATACATTCAAACCAATGAAGGGAGAAAACTATTAACCAAAAGTACCTTTTCCGGTGACATTTTCCTTCAAACCTAGAGAAGAAAAATAATGCCTGAAACATGGTAGAAAGGAAAGC
Source organism: Cricetulus griseus (assembly GCF_003668045.3). NCBI lineage: Eukaryota > Metazoa > Chordata > Mammalia > Rodentia > Cricetidae > Cricetulus > Cricetulus griseus. The sequence goes on along the minus strand of NW_023276806.1, from coordinate 242,770,946 downwards.
CCTTGACTCTCCCCTAGCCTTAGAGTCAATAAATACTTTGTGGATCAGTTTTGTACAGAAGACACAGGTGGAGAGATCTATGAGTTAAGGTCAGATTTTTAAAAAAAAATACGGAGAAGGGGGTTCTGTGATGAATCAAGTTTAGACTCCAAAACTTTTCCAAGGAATTCCTATCACCCTAGTCATTCCTGTGAAGAGAGATTAAGTTTGGTCCTAACAAGTGTATGACCTGAGCTCTAAGCTTCCCCATGAAACTTTAGATTTTTGTTGTTGTTGTTGTTCTTTTGTTTTTGTGTCTGTGTGTGTGTGTGTGGTTTTGTTTGTTTGCTTGTTTGTTTGTTTGTTTGTTTTTCGAGACAGGGTTTCTCTGTGTAGCTTTGGAGCCTAGCCTGGCACTCTCTCTGGAGACCAGGCTGGCCTCAAACTCACATAGATCGGCCTGCCTCTGCCTCCCGAGTGCTGGGATTAAAGGTGTGAGCCACCAATGCCCGGCTCCCCATGAAACTTTAATTCACTATCTCTGGGAGGAGATGATATTAAACATAAGTGAATCTTTTTAGGACAAAGTTAAAAAGTAGCCCTTTATATAAGCATAGAAGCAGCCTTTGTCTTTATCACCTGAACAACAATAACAAGAGTTGTTTGTTTATTTGTAATGCACCCTCATCTCTTTGGAGGAAGATGACATTCTTCCAATGGCTACTTGATGTCCTGGTTTCTTGGTAACATCCACTGTGAGGCTGGAGAGGTAGGCAAATATTAGCCTACCAATAGCTAAACAAACACAGCAGCACCTCCTGTGCCTTCTCCTCATGTTTGGCCACAGTGATAACTTCAAGTCTATGAATCCCTCCCACAATAATTGTTCACACCTCTAGTACCAAACTTTCACAGCTTCCACCCAAGGCACTGCTTCTCATTCCTCCTGGCTATACAACCAAGAGAACTAAGTAATGCTGATCTCTGGAGATGACAGAAAAGCAGTATTGGAGTGCTGAGAGTTGTGCCACCACAACTGGTCTTTTAAAAGGTGGCTGTGAACAGCACACAGCACTTCCAGAGCGCTCCCTTTAAGAAGTGTGGAAAGAGATTGAGAAGTCTTGTACTCATTTTCTCACATAAGTGTGTAACACAGAATTCTATAGAGAAGGCTGGTGTTTAACAAATACACTGAGCAGCAAACTAGACCCTTAGTTATTTCATAGACTTTCCTTTACCTCAACACAGTAATGAATACATTTTTATTCATTCTTTGTAGTTTTATACTCCCAAGTGCCATAGAATCTAGAGTCTATCCAAATAATTATTCTTTGACACTTAGCTCTTGGATTTGATGAAGGCTTTTAACACTATGTGACCCTATAATGTAGACAATAAACAGCTGAGTATAAAATGGGCCCACTTCTGTCAAGTACTCTTCTCTAGGAATAGTGAAGGTTTAATCAAAGTGTGGGCACTTACCACACATCCTGGAACCACCTTAGTGACAGTCATTGAGAGATGAACATATGCACTTAGTTTCAGTGTAAAAACAGAGAAAGCACACAACCCAACCCCTAGACTTTTCCAGCTATGACTAAAAAGCCTGGGGTCTGGTGTACCTTGCCAACATCATTCATTCATGTCCTGAATTCATGTGGTACACCAAAACATAAAGAAACAGAAATAAAAATATTATATTTTCAAAATAAAATAGGAACCTAATTCTTCAGAAACTAGCATTATGAATGGAGACACATGATTACTCAACAGTGAATTCAAACAGTATGCATAAAGATGCTTATGAAGATCAAGATAGCAATGCAAGAATAAGGAATGTTGGGAAAGATAAATACTGAGTATTTATCAAACATAAACCACAGAGCCTAAGAATACTATAACAACGAAGAAAAAAAAAAAAAAACTCAGTAGACCAAACACTAGAAAGCATTGTAGTACAGAAGGCAGGTCTCTGTAATCTAATCTGAACAGCAAAATTTTCTGGAGACAAAGTGAAAATAGCTTAAGAGACAAAAGGGACACCATCCTCCATAGTAATATAAACCTCACTGACTCACCCAAAGGAGAAGAAAGACAAAAGAGAACAGACAGTATATTCAAAAGAAATAATTCCAGCCAACACAATTGAGGAAAATGAAATTGCAGCAAGATCAGGAAGCATACAACTGATAAGTTAAATCTAAAGAGATCTGAAATGAAACATGTCACAATCAAATTGTCTGAAACTGAAGAAAAGCAGTTTTGAAAGCAAACATGAGAATTGTGAATCACCACCGACCAAGGAACCTCAAGCGATTATCAGTGAGTTTTCAGCCAAAACCAGGAGGTTGCTAAATTGTGTGCTCAACCCTTCAAAACAATTAAAAAACTGCACACTATAACCAATGACCTCATCTTCCTAAATTGAAGATGAAATAAGAACTTCTCCAGACAGAGGGTCAGAGTTTATTAACACTTACAAGAAATGCTAAAGATAGTCCCTCTAAGCTGAAGGAAGATGCTACTGATCCATTATAATAAATACAAAGTTCATTGACAAAAGGACATATATTGTCCAATCCAAAGCATTCTAATACTGTGCTAATGAAAAATAGATCAAAGGTATCTCTAACACAAAGCTACCAAAAACAGCTAAATTTGTAGTAATTTTCTAGGTAATAGAAATAATAAAAGAATGTAATTCATTTCCTCAAAATGTAAAACACAAGAGGACAGGGAATGTAAATGTGGTATTTATGTATTCAATCACAGTGCAGTTGTGATCAAGTACAGGATGTGACTTAAGCTTCAGGGCAGCCTTCAATTAAAATCCTGTAGTAGATACATAAAGATAACAGACTTAAAACATACCAGTTCACAAAACACTTTCTGATATTTTCCTCGATATATTTCTTCAATGTCTTAAATATTTTGAGGATATTTTTATTAATTTTTATTTAAATTAAAAGTCTTATTTTACATACCAACCCAGTTCCCTCTCCCTCCTGTCCTCCCATTCCCCTTACCATCCCCCCACCCCAAACCCCCATCCATTCCTCAGAGAGGGTGAGGCCTCCTGTTTGTTGTTTTGAGACAGGGTTTCTCTGTGTAGCTTTGGAGCCTGTCCTGGAAATCACTCATAATCTGCCTGGCTCTGGCCCCCCCACACCCGATGATGGGATTAAAGGCATGCACCACCACCGCACCAGCTGATATCTTAAATATTTTTATTAAAAAAGTATTTCACTTGCTTAGTTATAGTTATCCAAATATATTTTATATTATTTATGCTATTTGAGGCTATTGTGAAAGATATTGTTTCCCTGATTTCTTTCTCAGACCATTTGTCATCGGTATATAGGAGGGCTAAAGATTTTTGTGTGGTCATTTTGTATCCAACTACTTTGCTGAAAGTAGTTACCAGCTGTAGGGGTTTCTCAGGTGCAATTTTTAGGGTCATTTGTGTATACTATCATATCATTTGCAAGTAAAGATACTTTGACTTCTTCCTTTCCAATTCATATCCCCTTGATCTCCTTTAGTTGTCTTACTGCTGTAGCTCAGATTTCAAGTACCATGTTGAATAAATATGCAGAGAGTGGACAGCCTTGTATTTTTCTTGATTTTAGAAGAATTTCTTTGAGTTTCCCTCCATTTAAGTTGATATTGGCTATTGGCTTGCTGTAAACTGCCTTTATTATGTTGATTATTGTCCCTCGTATCCATAATGTCCCCATGACTTTCATCATGAAGGGGTGTTGAATTTTGGTCAAAGGCCTTTTCTGTATCTCATGAGATGATATGGTTCTGTTTTTTTTGTTTCATTTGAGGAATCCTCTTATTTTCTCCTTTAATGATCTATTTACATTTCTACCAGTAACATATGTTTCCTTTTATCCACATGTTCATCAACATTTTAGCTCTCATTCTTTTTATTTGTTGTTGTTTGAAATTCCATACATACATACATACATACACATATATTATTTCTATTTTTATTTTTGTTTTAATTTTCTCTTTTTTATTTTTATTTTTTACCCCACTGTATTATAACTTCTACCTTAGTATATTTATCAGATTCCTGAGTGTACAAATGGGTGGGTCTCTTTGTCTAGTTTGTTTCTTGAGCTTTTCTTAGTCTCCTTTCTGCTTGCTTGACTTACTACAATTAGAGTTTTTTGCTTACTTGATTTTTTTCCTTATTTTATCTTATTATTATCCCTTAGATGTCTGTGTGTTTTCTAACTAGAGTGGGGTTCTGTGTGGGAGGAAAAGAGAAGAGGGAAAAGGAGGAGTAGAAGATGGAGAAACCATAATCAGGGTATACCATGTGAAAAATATATATCTTGAGTAAAAGAAAAGAATATTTTTGGTTGTAAGCCTAGCCTTTAACTGCTGAGCCATCTCTGACATTTGTTCAAAACATTGTGCAGAATGTAATGCTCTTTTATAAGAAAGGTTTTATGGTTTTAAAATAAATTTACTGAATCTGAAAAAAATTAAAAAAGAATAAAAACAGAACTATCACATTCCCAGTACTTAGCAAACATGTAAAAGAAATAGGGACAGTCTCAAATCCCATGTTTTTCAGCGCTGCAATAATAGCCAAGGCAGAAAGCCACCCAAACAGATTTTTAAACTATGTCATATATTCACACAATGGAGTTGTTTTCATTCAGCCTCTGAAAAAGGAAGAACCCTGTAACATACAACAACATAGATGATCCCTGGCATTGTGCTCAGTAAATAAACAAAGCACAGAAAAAAGTGTACCTTACCGCACTTATGTGTAGATTTCTTTTAATGAAATTCTGTTAACAAACATTGAAGTATAGTGACCATGGGTGGGAAATTTAAGGAAATGAAGTTGACCAACTATTTTGGTTTCCATTTTAAGATTAATAATTTCTAGAGACTCAATGTACAGCATGATGTCTATGGTTAAAAATGATGAACTGAAATAAGATTTGCTGAGACCAGATGTTAAATATTGTCACTACACATTACATGGAACAAGAACATGCTAACCAAGTGAGATATGGATGTGCCGGTCAACCAAATTATGATTGATAATCACTCAGTGTAGGGAAAGATATTTTTTATTTTAAATATGTACACCTTTTGAGAGTCAATTTTACCTCAGTCAAGACAGGAATTTTTAAGGTCAAGTATTTTAAGGTCTAATCCCTCAAATGCACTGCATGGGGGAGGTGTTTGACTGCTCATCACCTTTGAAAATTAAAGGGCAGAGTCTATTTTCACTGCATAATTTGGTTATTTATACATATCTTTTCATCACTAACACTCTCATTCATCACTGGGATATGAGGGACAAATGAGGTGCAGTAAAGGAGGATGATTGAGAGTCTAAAAACACAACTGGACTGAATGGGCTGGGATCAGGCATGAATTTGAAACCTGTGATCCAACTGCCACCTCTTCTTACCCAATAATATACCTACAAAAATAAACTAAAAGTAGCAAGAAGTTCACCCACTCTGAGCAGACTTGTCCAGATACTATAAATTAAGACAATTGAAAATTAGATTAGTCTTTTGCTTTCTGTACTTAAAATATTCCCTTTTAGAAACTAAAATAAATTCATCCTTGCCCTCATTAACTAAGTTTTCCCTTTGGCAAATAACTATGGGAACTAATTGGTTTCCATATGCCAAGCATTAAGATGGTTGCTAAGTCTATCTATAACCAACAGCTACAACATCAACTTCTTGTACAGGTGTCATGCAGCTATTGCTTCATTTCTACTTAGCTGTGAATTATTTAGAATAGTAACACTCAGCTCTAGGTTTCCAATTTCTTGTGGTTTGTTATTTTCTTATCTTCTGCTATTTTTCAAGTTATTTCTCTCATTTTGCCAACACCAGAGTTCCAGAATCTAATAAAGCATTGCCAATGCTAAAAGCTCTCTGACAAGATTAATATGAAATGTACAAAAACTTTCATTCATGACTCTCCCTACAACAAAATTATTCACCTGATTCATTTGCTATGATTGAATAAGTGAATAAGATTATATAATTATATAAAATGTATGTTTTACCACATGAATTTTATCTGGCTTATGCCTCAGGCTTGCTGAAGCCATTAAGTCTAAGAGCTGAGATAGCAAGTGTTTGGTTCTTGACCTGATCCTCCCTTGAGTATCTGAGCTGAGACTTTGTTCTCATTAATTCTCAGTAAATGAGCTTAGGGATTCTAAACAGATAATGCCCCAGATATATCAGGATTCATAAAATTAGTCTCTTGAGAGTTGATGAAAAGAAATGAAAAGAAAAAAATATTAGGATACCTAAAAATCTATTTTGTACTGAAGTAAGGTGTTACTGAATAGATGGACTATTTGCCACAGTCAAAAACTAATTACTGCTTTACATCTCTCTACAAATCAATGTTTCTTGAATGGGACGTTAACACTAAATTTCATTTTTCATATATATCCACATGTTGAATAACAATGGAAAGAACAACAGGCCCTAATGCCCAAGACCTCAGCTTCTAATTCTTGGCATCTGAAGTACTATGGTAGCAAGGAATGACCCTAACAAATGCTGACAGCTAACAAAAAAATGCTCAAATATAAACAGAAAGTGCATAAAATAGTCTTCTCCCTTCAGAGGGAGGTGAGTCAGACGTCACTTCTGAAAGATGACTTTATTTCACCTCCCCTAGAGCACCTGACCTGACAGTTACACAAACAAGGGCAGCCTTAGAAAGAGCTGTAGATGCCAGGTTGTCATCTTTCCTAGGTTCATCTATCTCTCTTTAAATGTCTTTTAAAAATTAAATGTAAATAAAAATATTTTCATTCTTTAACTTAAAACTGTTTGTGTTGAGATCTTGGACCGAATAGTGTTCAAATTTCCAAGCTAGAAAGAGTTTTTGTTTTGTTTTGTTTTGTTTTGTTTTTATCCTGGCATTCATACCTGGGATCAAAAGAGACCTTTATCTTGTTGAAATTCCAATAATGCTGGACTGAATCAGAATCATAATGTGTTTCAACATCAGCCAATGAGTAAATAAAAAAATAAATTGTGAGGAAAAACCTTGGTCCGCTGAAGAAATGACATACAAGTCTAGATCTCTTTTTCAAGTATCCTTTTATGATTTAAACATCAATTTCTGCTGTCAGAAATGACAGATTTTATTTCTATATGTCCCTCCAAGTCCTGCATAACCTGACTGCCTCTGGTGACACACACAGCTGAGAAAATGCCTGAAGAGCCCAACAATGAAAACTCAAACAAGTATGTCTGGTAGGCAAAGGGGCTGGCGTGATGTAGAATCATCACACTCATCCAAGAGGCCTGTGGGACCTCCTCTGCCACATTGGATTTGATGTTTATTTCCTGTACTGTTCTCAGCTGTTATTTTCTCCTCCTAACTTACCAAGGTGATATAGAGAAACTTGCTCCATTTCCCAAAATCACCCAATTAAGTAGTCCTTGTATGTCCACTATGCTGCCTTCTTTTTTCTTAAAACAGAAGCATATTCCTAGTCCCAGCCTCACCATCCACAAGTTCATGATTAGCTCCTTGATACATTGTAGACAATCCCAGAATGCTAGTGACTTTTAGTGATGCTTAATGGAAAACATTACTAGAGATAACTGTCATTTATGAGGTTTGTGTTCACCAAGGAGTTATGTACTTTACTAGATCTGTTGACTCAGTTCTTTTCACGGAGTTATCAGTTCAGCAGTAATGGGTTACAGTGGAAACAAAATTAAAAATACCTATTTTAGAATAATTAAAATGGGTTCAAAGTAATTGTTTTCATGATATTTATTTTTGGTTGTGAGCCTAGCCTTTAATGGCTGAACCATCTCTCCAGCCCATTTTCATGATATTTAATACAACTGATGTTTCCCATTTTGTCTGCATGTAGCATTTAAAAATTAACCTTTCGTCAATCCAAATGACTTTAAAATTTTTATTTTGAGAAGAGAAGAAAGATGGAATTAAGTAATCATAAATTCTTGAAAATGAACACTTTTCTGTGGGTGAGAGAGACAATGTGATTGCTTCTGCAATTTTCTAGGAGCAAGTACATGTGGGAGAGATAAGCTTCTGACATTCTGTATGAAAGAGAATTGCTTCTCTTTTCATTGCTGAAGTCTTACTTCACAGTACAGAGTTTGTTCAGCAGTTTGCATTCAGTCTTGATTTATCAACCGCCTTTAGGTTTGGGTGAGGGTGAGGAGAAAAGGGAGAGTTTTAGTGCACTTACTTTCAAAATAAGAAGTAGAAGAATAATCTCTATTTAAACTATTAATATCTACCCATAGAGATAAAATTTTCTATTTTCTGCAACAATGTTGAACGTTGTCTAATTGCAACTTCATTTTCACTTCATAGATACTTTCTGTATTTGACCCAGAAAAAACAAAACCATGGATATGCCTCAGCTTGCTGTTGTTCTCCAGAGTTACACAACAGGAATCTGAAAGGCAAAAGCCTTCTTTGTTGTCTTCTGAACTATGGGAAAGCTTTATCTTGAGAGCCACAAGGCTGCAAATATAGGGGCTTAATACTAGTGTATTACCACTTTTGTTAAGACATTTTTATATCCCCCTACATGCTTGGCCTTTGTATAATACAAATACCACAAAAATAATAACAATAAGCCAGACAATTTCTGTGACTTAGAGTGCCATATTTTAGTGAAGACAGTCCATGACCAACAAAAATACTTTGAAGTTCCAAGACTAAGCCATCTTCTGTATTCACCTAACTGGCTTCCGTTTGAGGAAATCTGACTCTCCCTACCAAGCAGTGCCCATGGAATAATGGTGGCATTAAATGTAAAAGCCCCTATCTTTAATAGAACTGTTGACTCAATTCTACCAAGCCACTGTTAGCTACCCACATGCATCTACCCCGCCGCCACCCATCACAAGTTCATGTTTAGCTTCTTAGTATATGATACTAATTCTGTAAGTGCCACTGATTTGCCACCCAACCCTACTTTATTTTATTTAAAAACTTATTTTTCATTATACATTCCAACCCCAGTTCCCACTCACTCCTCTTCTCCCACTCCTCCTGCCTCCTCCACTTTTCACCCCCCATCCACTCCTCATAGGGGGTAAGGTCTTCTTGGGGAGTCAACAAAGTCCAGCAACCAAGTTGAGGCAGGACCAAGCCCCTCTCCCCATATCAAGGCTGAGCAAGGTATCCCACCATAGGATTAGCTTCCAAAAAAAAGCCAGTTCATGTCCCTGGGATAAGTACTAGTGCCACTGCAAGATGTCCTCCCAACAGATCACATCACATAACTGTCACCCCCATTCAGAGAGTCCACTTCAGTCCCATGCATGTTCTCCATCTGTCAGTCCGTAGTCTATGAGCTCCTACTCTCTCAGGTCAGCTGTCTCTGTGGTTTTCCCCATCATGGTCTTGTCCCTCCTTGTTCATATGATTACCCCCTCCCTCTATGAAAAATAAAACCAGGTACTTTAAGATTGTTATCTCATCCATATAGAATCAGCACCTCCCATCCATGTAGTTCAGCATCTGCTTAGCTTCAGAGGTCTTGTGATACCAGGTGTATTTGAAGCAGCATAACACACGCTGGGGCTATTTCTACTCCAACCTCTGAGTAGAAGTAAAACCTGAAGAAAATTTCAGCTATGTAGTGCAGTTCCATTGCTCCCTCTTCTCCAATACTGTTACTAAAATCAAAGTAGAGGTTAGTGGTATCAAAGCACCATCCACGCAACCTTTCCCAACTTTGAAATTTGTTTTTACAATTAAAAGTTGCACTCACAACTGCTGATATTATATAGCATGCTGGCAATGTTTTACTTTTTAGCATATGGTATTTATTTTCTGTATTTGTCTGATATTATAATTCTATGTCCTCTTATAATAATTCTTTTGGAATTTGTGGGGAGTATCACCAGCACATAGCAACTACTCACAAAGTATACTACGGTAAGGGAGAAACAAGGAGAGGATAGTCTTTCATATGTTAATAAGATAAAGTGGAAAGTGGCATGTAATGATGTTATGGAAAATTATCCTCATATTGATCAAAGGGCTTGGAGACATTTTAAAAACACAAAGGATGGTACAATTTTCCACCTATTTTCCACCCAAACTGGAATTTTAACCCTATCATATCCCAGTTGGAGATTTGGACAAATAAGTTTCACTTTAGTCGTTATCAAATTGAGATGATAGTACATATCTCAACCTGTATGAGTTAAATTATAGATTTGTGGTGAGTTTAATATGTACCCATGTGTGTAACAAACAAACAAATAGACAAATTGCATATAAATATATATATATATATATATATATATATATATATTAACCTTTAAGTAGATAGGCTATATTTACTTTTGTAATTATGATGTTACCATAACTTTGGGTGTGTGATAGTATAAATATTAAGTATTTTAATACAAAGGCTTATAATGTTGGTGGCTTGGTCCCCACCTGCTGACACTATAATGAGCTGAGTCATGATGGCACTGGAAGAACCCGGTCATGGGATGATGCCTGGCAGAGTTTATTCTGTTCCTGGCCCTTTCTCTCTATCTTGCTTTGTGCCTCCTTATAGTATGATGAGACACCATACTCCCCCACATCTTCTCCACTATAATGTTCTGTCTTATTACACACAGGCACACAATGAAGCCAGGTGACCAGCAACTGAAATTTTTCAACCATAAGTCAAAATAGCTCCTTATTCCCTTATACCAAAAGGTATTTCGTCCCAGAAACAAAAGGATACTAGTACACTTTACAAAAAGTCTATGCCTAAAAGTCATGTGTATCAGTCAATCTTCATGTACTAAAACAGGAAGTATCATCTGCCATCCTTGCAGTCCAGCCTCATGCTCTTGCTAATGTTTGCTCTCATCACATCAGAAATGCTCCTGCTATAAGACAGGTATGACAAAAATTAATTTATTATTTTGACTTGTTCACTCTGCAAAGACTTGTTCACTCTGCAAGCAGTGAACGAAAATCCCATCTGTTGTATCCTGTACCCTTTCTATATTCAGCAATCATTTTGTTCCTTGGACTTTGTTCCCTGTCTTCATCTTTAAAACCAGTCCATTGCCTAATTTAGCCATCACATCTCTGTTCCCATTTGATTCTTCCCAATTCCTTTTTATAAGTCATTTGTGGTTACAGTTGGCCAACCCAGATCATCTAGAAAAACCTTTCTAAAAACCCTTCATCATAACTGAAGAAACCCTCTGACATATCACAGGTTATAAGTATTAATGTGTAAGGACTTGGAGGCACTATTTAGGCTCTTTCTGTGTAAGGTATAAAGTCTGATTTTTAGTAACTATAATGTACCAAAGTACATATAATGGAATGATTCAGGACATAGTCCCATCTATTTCCAATGCAGAAGTAAATGAAAAGTCTGTAGTTAGTGACTGATGATTTGTAAGCATGAGTGTGAGCCATTTTTGCCACGAGTACTGAAGTGCCAATTGGTAAAACTCATGATGGATAAAAAGTGAATTTTTTTAAATGCCATCCCTTACATTGACAGAACAAAAACCTGTACCTCAATGTTCAGTTTTGAAATAACATATTTCAGATAAATACTTTCCCTAGAAGTCCCAGAAGAAAAGGAAGCACCTATTTTTTGGAGGACGGTAGGATTGGGGTGTATTTCCCACACAGCTGTAACTCCTCCATGCTCAGGAAACAGGTTGCAAAGTGAGAAACACGGGAAACAGAGAAGGAACATACACACTGTGTGTCTTCTTCCTAATAAATAAAATATGAATCATTCTCACCAGGCAAACTTCCCCACCAAAGCTCAGAGCACAGGACAATCAGCCCACAATATACTAGTGAACCAGAGCAGGACCCTCCACAGGAAATGGGCTGCTTTTGGAATTGAGCTTAGGGACTGGTATGAGTTGTATATCAGGAACCCCAGCACCCCCTTAGAACACCAAAATCAGACATCAGAGTGGGACATCTTAATACAGACAATGTGGCTGGGGCATAAATGCAGGTGACTTTAAATATGAGATATCCAAGACTTTCTCTGTAACAGAGGAGCAGTGAGAAGATGTTGGAAGTCTTGCCTCTAAGAAAATAACCCTAGAATCAGACACAAAATAGTGTGGACCTTGAAATATCTCTAATTATTTTTGCAAAAATGAACTACATCTTCAGCAGGACTGCTACCTAGGGGACATAAAAACATGATAAATGACAGAAGGCAGATCTTGGTAAATGGATATGGTTGTCATTCATGTAGATACCATTATAAAATGAAGTTGATAAGATTATTATATCTTAAAACATGTTGAAATGTATTGACAAAATTAATACTATTCCATGAAGATAAAATATCATCTCTAGATATTAGACCATATTCAGCACAGTCCATCAAATAGGAACTTCTGCAGAGTAAAACTTTTAAGAATCTGTTTTGAGGAGTGGGAGCCATCTCTCCTAAGTGCTCCTAAGTGCTGGGTTCAGCTCTCCCAGGAGGGGCAAGGCCAGTCCTCCTGCTGCAATATCAAGCTGCGGACAGGACCAGCTATCCTAGAACTAGGGAAGGTTGGGGTCATCTCACCGTGGCCCTCAGATTTCAACACACATGCTTCCTATGACCTCCTGTGATAACACAAACCATGGACATAAACCCCAGCTGCAGCAGGACCAAGGACCCAGTCATGACCCCAGTGCCAGCACAGGCCACCCATATCATTCTGGCCTTGGCAGCAGCATGAGCCTTGAACACCAACATGGTCTAAGGTAGCATGCCAGACCCCAAACGTCTGCAGGGACCTTGGTGGTAACAGGAGCTATGGACTTTGATTCAGACCCTGGTGGCTGAAGGTTCCAGAGGTCCAGACTGACAACCTCAGGAACCACTCAGACCCACATCTTGGAACTTGAATTGCCCCACCTTAACTTCTACCCCATCCCCAACCTGCTAGTATGCGTGAAGGGATTGGTCTTGAAAAAATGGTATTTACAAGATTTCCTTGACCCAGGACAACAGCAGGATATTCAAAAGGAGTTTCAGTGAGCAACCAGTCACGATGGTGTGTCAGAGGCCTTAAACCAGACAAATGACTCATCACAATAAACATTTATGGGTGGGGTTGAATGCACAAAATGGTATAATTCATGAGACACTGTAGCTCCAAATGCTACTAGGATGAATGAAGAGGTGTTGGAGAAACAGGAAAGACAGAGGAAAGGTAGGCTTTTTGTTTGTTTTCTTGCTTGACTTGTTTTGTTTGTCAATTAATTTTGAGGGTTTCCTTTTAGGAGAGGGACACTGCAGTGGTGAGGGGCAGATATGGAGGAATTGTGGTACATGGTGTGAAATTCCAAAAGAATTGATAAAGAATTATATTATTTAAAAAAATCTGTTTTATATTACTTACTTTTCTCAATGCTATGGCAAAATGAAAACATGGAAGTAAAGAAGCATTTATTTTGGCTCAAAGTCTGACCAGATACCACCCATGGTGACAGAGAAGACATCATGGTGGGAGCATAGGTAGCTGGATACATCACATCTAGTCAGTAAGCAGGGAGAAATGAATACTGGAGCTCAACATACACAAATAAAATCATTTCTTTTAAAAACCACAGACTTTTGAGTCCTATTTTTCATATTTTTCAAATGTGTCTTGTGGACCTTGTGTAACAACCACAAGAAGGGACTTAACAGGTGGTAGTCACATATAAGCACATATGTTGTAGTACTGTCAATTCTTAGAAATATTTTTAAATTATTTTATATTAGAATATATTAGTTATACATAGTAATGGATTCCATTATTATGTATTTGTGTTTAAACTGTAGTACAATCACATTGACTTAGCAATATTGAGAAAATGGGTGTTGCTACTACAAAAAAAATGCTAGAATAGTAAACATAACTCCAAGGATGTCTAATTACTTTCTTCCTTGGCTAGAACTTTCAGCTTGCAACATCACAGAAAGGCTATCTATTCACTTCACTATGTATGAGATGGGCACTCCCACTCTTTGCATGGGACATGTCATGAGTAAAGACTTCAAAGGGCATCACAGACTTTGGAAAATGCCAGTCTCCTCTCAGAAAGAAGAGCAGAAACATCAGTTCTGAAGTGTGGCAGGAACAGTCTTGATTGAAAAGTCTCATTTCAGTCAGAACTGCTGGAGTTTGCTCACAGCCTTTAAAGGCAACAACAATCATCTAAAGATGGTGCAAGCAAGAGGAAAAAGGAATCCTCCCCAGAGCATCAGTCCATGAATCAAGTAGCTTCCCTCTGAAGTGGCACACTCAAAGAATGACACAGGTCACCATACTTAACAGAGCATTGGAAGACATGACATGAATGCCCACAACTTCTGAGCAGCCTCTTGCGTTTGGATAAAGGAACTAGATGGCTTTTCTATAAAACATATGCATTGTATGAGAACTATTTACTCTGGATTCCAGAAAGAAAAGTGGGTTTTTTTTGTTTGTTTGTTTGTTTTTGTTTTTGTTTTTGTTTTAATCAGTTAAGGTGATGTTTTCTAGGTTAGTAAAAGAAACTCCTTTCTTAGATTTGGTGACATAACATCATGTTTTTTGCTTTCTCCAAACATTTTTTAAAGTAAACTGCCGTCAATATAAAAAATTTTAAAATGGAACAAATTGACTGACCTTTGGGGCTTTCTTCTGCACTTTTTTAAAATTTTCCAATGCTTGGTAGCCCCATGTCTAGTATAAACAGGCACATTTTCACTCTCTGCTTGACTGGTTTTGCCATCCCCTGGATGGGATTCCTCTGGATGTGTCAGAGAGGGATTTTGCTATGGAGAAAAACCTCACCTTGAATGTGGGAAGCACCATCCCACTGTCTTTGACTAAATGAGGGATGAGGGGATAGATATAATGAAGAGGCATAGTATTCATATATGAAAATTCTAAAGACTAAGAGAAAATAGAAATTTCAAAAGTGAAGAGAACACACGCTATGCAGCAACATTCATCTGTCTCAGTTTCCTGACAGTGGATGTAATGTGCTCAGCTACGTCACGTTCCCATCACATCTTCCTTCCTATGGTGGACTGTATTACTTCAAACTGTGAGCTAAAATAAAGGTGCCTTCCTTCCATAATTGGTCTTTTTCAGGTATTTTGTTGGGGATTCTAAAACTAGCAATATTTATATAGCAGATGGGCAGAGTTTCGGGAAGAGTGATTTTCTCTATACCCATCCTCAACACTTTCCATTTCCTGCTCAGCAGACAAATCAATGGGATGCATATAGCAGCCATAGGAAATAATGCAGCCACTTAACACTGTCCTTAATTGGGAAATCCCAACCCCTATAGATACATTGAATGGAGCCATGTAAAATATATTAGCACATTAAGAAATGTGGTAGCAGTTGGAGAAATAGGAAGATGGTGCTTGCTTAATTTGAGCTTGGAGTAAGTAGACAAAACCATTCTAGGCCCCTCATTAACAAAAATTTTTTAATCTCCAAAGAGTTTGGCATAGATATTCATGATATCTTGCATTTCTTCACTTTTACTGAAAGGGACATCACAGGCAACAGAGTTCAGGAAAGTTGTGGCTCAGTTTGCATGTTCTTCACCCAGGAAAGCTGGATAACTGTAGATTTCTTAGCGTTACCCAAAAACTTGGTCTGGGAAAGGGTTTGCAGTTCAATAGGTTTCCAGAAGGTCCTGCTTTGGTATTATGTGGATGTGATTGAAGAAGCATTTCAGTAAATGGTCCTGGATATTTTTTCTCTCTTTTATAGTCATGGGCACCAAAGTTTCTACTATAGGTGCTATTTTTCATCTATCCATATTATAGCTGAGATAATTTTCTTTCCAACTTTTATATAACAGAAATAACTACTGAAGAATTCCTGAATCATAATTTCAGTAACCATATGCACTAAAATCAAATTTAACATAAATAAATACTTGTGGAATGAACCTAGTGATATATATTGATTCTATTCTTGTTGATAGTTTTTTTCCCCATTAAAGATTGGTAAAACTGGTTTTGATACCTAGAAAAACCCATTTTTGTACTCTTCCTTCGATGTTTCATTAACTAATTTTCATCTCTGTGCTGATACATTCTAAATCCTAATAAGTAGTAAGAACCACATTTGCATTTAAGAATAAATGTTCCCTTATATCAATATTTTCATATTAATGACAAGATTTCTTAAATGCTTTGTCTAGTTATTCCAAGCTCAAATTATATCTTTTAGCAAGCCATATCCTCCTATAACTCCAACTGTTAACCACATTTCTTAATGTGCTAATATATCTTATATGGCTTAGAATAACATGTTCACAAGGGTTTGTACTTTCTAATTGCGGGCATTGCTCAGCAGCTGTGTTGTGTCCTATGGCTGCTATATGTACCTCATTGTTTCTCCTGCTGAGTGTGGAATGGACAAAGCTTCTGGGAGTACAGTGATGCCCCACACAGGAGGCAGCCATAACACAGTTCCTACTCCACAGAATTTCTCTTTCCAACTCCTCAGAGAAACACACACAAAAAAATAATGAATTCTTTTTGTTCTTGTGATGTCGACTTTCTGGAGCCCTTGGACATAATTTCATCATACTTAAGTCACGGAAGTCATATGTATCAGGCTTATTTACTAACGAAAGGAAGGTAGTGATAGGCACTTGAAATCAGTAAATATAAACTTAATCTTAAACAGCACTTTAATAGTCTTTGGTCAGTTAGGTAAAAGTTATAATCTTGTGTGCACATGTATTTCAATTTCTGTCTCTGTCCCTCCTCTCTCTCTCTCTCTCTCTCTCTCTCTCTCTCTCTGTGTGTGTGTGTGTGTGTGTGTGTGTGTGTGTGTACAAGTGTAGAAGGCAGAGGTAGACATCAGGTGTCCTTTTCAAATGCTTTAGATCTTCTTTTTTAAACTTTATTTTTAATTGTATGTCTGTGGAGGATGAGGTGTGTACATAAGATGTGGGTTCTTCAGAGCCCAGAGGCATCAGATCTCATGGAACTGTAGAAGCAGTTGTTGGCCTCCAGACATAGGAGCTGGGAACTGAACTCCAGACTTTCGAAAGAGCAGTGTGATCTCTGAACCTCTGGGCCAACTCTCCAGCCACCCCCAACTAACCCTTGAGCTGTGTTCTCTTGATGAATCTACAGATTCTATGACTCAGCTGTCCTGACTAGTCAGCAAGTCTGAAGGTTCCTCCTTTTCCCACTTCAAATGCACTAGATTTAAAGGCACAGCAAGTGGAATTACAAGCAATACTGAGTTATCTGACGAGCCCAGCTCTGGCATTTCTTAGAAACAAAGCAGGTTTTGTGTGTAGTCTGTTTCTTTGGGTTAGAGCAGCACAGTATACATGTTCAGAAAGCCAAGAAGCATGAGTGGAATGCTCTAACAGCTCATAGGGGGAACCTTCAATATCAAATTTATTAATGATCATATCATATCTGAATTTGACAACTCTCCAAAACTGTATTCAATTTTTTGAATTCTAACAGTAGTTAAATTAAATATCAGAATAAGGACTATTCATTACAGAGGATAATTTTTACATTCCATTCATGTATGTTTGCTTCTGAATTTAAGTTTGCACATGCCTACTAAGACTGCCTATATTCAATTCACAACCTGCGTGTTTGTGTTTAGTGCTCTTCATGGAAGCGTTCCATTGTGGGGTTCTCTTTTGTTAAAATCTTTTAAAAAATGTTTTGACATCTTCTGTAACCCTTTCTTTAAAAAATGAAGCATTTCCTTCTAATCATCTTGTTTGTCAAGGTAATTTTAACCTATTACCTCTTTCTTTTATATTTTCTCACCATTCTTTATTATCCTGGGATATATTTCTGATTCTGCAATCTCTAATATCCTTCATCTAGTCACAGGTTTTTTTTGTTGTTTAATATAGACTATGAGGGAAATATTCGGCAGTTAATAAAACCCAGTAAAACCAAAAACCACATTTAGAAAATGTGAATGTGGCTTTTTCCTGCAAAGTAACTGTGAATTTGAAGAGGAAAGAAAGAGAGTTGGAATCTAGTATCCTGAGTATCTAACTGTGCCCAAATCACTGCCACTGCCAGGCAAGGAGCAGAGTGGTGTTCTGGGAGCAACCAGGGAATTTTCTTAACCCACGACATAAATATTTTTAGACAAACAGGGATTACCTAGAAAAATTCTCATAATAAGTCATCAAAATCACACCCAAAGTGTGAGCTACCAAAAACTGCAAATATTTAGAGAAAAAAAAAACTTGATCCAGTGTGTGTTTGTGTGTTGGGGGGCTAAGTCAGATATTGACATTGCGGTATCTTCCTTAGTCATTTCTCCATATTATTTTTTGAGGCAGGGTCTCTCACTGAACCCAAAGCCCAAGTGCTGTGTAGGGTAGGCTGCCAACAAGTCATTAGGATCCACAATCTGTGAGTGCTGTGATTGTAGAATCATGCTCATTTTTTATTCAGATCCTTGTAATACCAGTTTAAGTCCTTGTGCTTGCATAGCAAGTTTTTTATCCTTTGAGATGACTCCCTAGTCTCTAATTTGGCTTCAAAATGCATCATTTCTATTCTACTCCAAAGACACAATGCATATTTAAAACTTTACTTGGTATTAGTGAGACTTTTCTGCTTTATTAACTTGCAATGCATTAGCTAGATATTTCCTTTTCTGCCTAAGCAGGGAAAAGTCATAGAATCAGAGAAAATAAACTGAAATCAATGATATGTTAAGAGAAGTCTGCCATTATGACTGAACGAGAGGAGACACACACACCTGTGCAGGGCAAAGTAACCTGGGTGATGAGAAGAAATCACGACCTGACCAGTGCCTTGCAGTGCCAGGAAGTTGTGCACTATTGTGGTGAGCAAATAAATGGTGTGGTATGTGAGAGAAAGAATGGTTCATATCCTGTGGAGAGAGGCAGATCTGGAGAGGTGAGGTTGGTGAGGAGTGGGCTGAAGTGATGTCTGGGCCTGCAGTGCTGCCATGGTCTCTGCTGATGTCTGTGACTCCTGTTAACCACCAAAGGCTAAGAGGATAGGGCTGCTCAGGTTTGACCCCTTCACTAACTAACTACAACACTAGGGAGAACTGGTCCTGCCCCTCACCTGCTTCAGCAAGAGCAGGTCTTGCAATTTGCCTAGGCAGCACAATAGGGCTGACTCTGTTCACCTGGGCATAAGTGAGCTAGCCCTGAGGGTATGAGAGTGGGAGAACTTGCCTGCCCCCTCTACTGCCATGTGGTGGCATGGGCAAGGGAAAGATGCCTTTTCCCCCCAGCTCTCACCACCTGAGGTAGGTGCAAGGGCTGGCCCTACCCCCACCAGCTGTAGCAACTCAGGAAAGTGGCCGCTGCACCTCTCCTAGACAACAAACAAGTAGAGCTAGCTCTAGTGGTGTAGGTATAGATGAGCCCCAGCTGAGGTCATGAAACCAGGAGAATAAGCCCCTAGAGTGAACTAGCTGGGATAACTGTGGAGAGATCCTCTTGGTGGTGATGACAGGGGCAAGCCAACAGAACCCTGAAACTGCTGGGGCCCAGAACCAGGAGGGCTAAGACTCCAACATCCAAGCCATCTATGAACTGCTGGAGTATGTGAAGGAGCATGTCCTGCAGACCCAAAGCTGAAAGATCTCCATGACATAGGACAACAACAGGATACCCAAGAGGAGCTCCAGGGAAGGCCCAGTATCAATAGTGCAACAGAAACCAGAGGCCTTGAACCAGACCAATGACTCTTTGAAATGAAAACTTGTGAGTAAAGATATATGGACTAAAGGGTATACTGCATGAATCACTGTGTCTCACTGCAGCTTCCACGATGAAATTTTTTGTTCTTCTTTTTTATTAAAATTTAGTATATTTGGGGGAGTGGGGAGGCTGCAAGGGCAGAGGGAGGATATGAAGAGACAGTGAGATGAACAGGATCAAAATGCATGAAGTGAGAGCCACAAAGAATCAATAAAAACTTAAAAAAAAAGAAAAGTCAAGCTTGTACTTCATCTTTATAAACAAAATCCCAAACAAGCATTATGTGAAATAAGTTATATTTTTATAACAGCAATTAACAATGAGTGAGCACTTTCATGTGTACAATTTTGAAAGAGTCGGCTTATCTGAGGTCAATCTTATGACTTAGATATTGTCATTTATATTCAAATGATGAGAAAATTGAGGATTAGATAGAGTATTTGCCCAGGGACAGCCATCTAATAAAACATCTGAGTTCTAAGTGAACTCCTGCCTAATGGTTTGAGAGTTTTTGTGCCAAACCTTCACTTTTCACTGTTGTCATATGAAATAAATGTCTCTACCTTGCATGTTATATGGAGAATGTTATATTGTATGAACATTACAAAAATTGAGATGGAAATAAATGTATATAATCTTAGTCTCCCTTTCCTTCCTTTTTTCCTTGCATGTACCCAAAATTTTAATGCTCTCTATCTTTTTATACCAACACACTGTATGTAATTCATTATGACAAGTAGTTCCAAGGGTTTTGTAAATATTTTATTGCTATAATATCCATTATTTCTCATGGGAAAACAATGTTGCAATAAATAGAACCATGAACATAAAATTATATTCAAATCTTTCAGCGTTTACTAAGGCAAGAGCATCACATTTTTTACATCGGCTTTTTAATGCATGAAAGGGTAAAAAACACTGCCTCTGCATGCTTCATAGGGATTATCTATGCCAGTGACCAACTCAATGGACATATTCATTACAGAGAATTACAGTTAAGCCAGTGTGGTAGTAACCACAGCTACAAACATAGTCTTGAAGCTCACAAAGCTTAAGCTGTAGTAGACTTGCCAGCACCTAAAATGCCATGGTGATAATTAAACTAAATAATACATATGCATAATTTTTATAAATTTTCATAATAATGTAAATGTAAATTAATAATATATTGTTATATGGCTGTTTTGTCCTTTGCATGTTTGAGTACCTAAAAACGCAGAACAGTGTCTTAAATTAACTAGCCTTGATGCTTCTTCATAGCCATACTATGACTTTTTAGCCATTTTATTGCAAAGGCAGCTGAACAGTGTCAAAAATGCTTTTCACAAAAAGAAGAAAGTCAGAATTTATCACTTTAGAAAAAATCTTCACCATACAGTTATAGTGCTCATCTTTAATCCCAGCACTCAAGAGACAGAGGCAGGTGGATCTCTGTGGGTTCAAGTCCACCCTGGTCTACAGAGTGAGTTCTAGCACTGCTACACAGAGAAATCCTATCTAAAACAAAAACAAAAAAGCAAAAAAGAAAGAGAAAGAAAGAAAGAAAGAAAGAAAGAAAGAAAGAAAGAAAGAAAGAAAGGGAGGGAGGGAGGGAGGGAGGGAGGGAAAGAAGGGAGGAAAGAAGGAAGGAAAGAAAGAAAGAAAGAAAGAAAGAAAGAAAGAAAGAAAGAAAGAAAGAGAAAAAAAAGGGAATTTCACAGACCTGGAGAGATTGCTCAGTGATTATGAGCATTTGCTATTCTTGGAGAGGACCCAGGTTTGGTTCCTGGCATCCACATAGTGGCTCTCAAACACCAATAACTGCAGTTCCAAAATATCTGATTCCCTCTTTTGGCTTCCTTGAGCACTCCAGGCATGTGATGCATTAACATACATGCAGGCAAAACACTCAAAAACATGCAATAAAAACAATATCTTCATTAAAAAGAATTTCACATTTGGATTATATTTTCCAGGTATCTGTATACCTGGAAATCTCTTTTACATTATAAATATTTTAGTACATTTGATTGTACTATGTTTTATGTTCTACTTACTTTATGTTTCATTTGTGTTTACAATAAAAATTAAGATGCTTTTCTTATTTTTCTGTGCTATTAAAATATGATTCAGTAATGATTTACTCTCATTTATGTTATTATTAACTACTAACCACTGCCAAGTAGCATTGTTTAGTTCATAGCACAGGGCCTTTGTTGCCTCAAGACTTCACAAGTCAAATCCAGTCGCTAAAGGCAAAACACCTTGCTTCAAAAGGATCCCTGTTCAGAGAGCCTCACAACCACAGAAACAGATTTTCAAAGACCCCCAAATTTCAGATAATGATAAATTTACCTACTCTCATTCAAATCTATGCACATTACTGGCACCATTATAATGAGACTGTTTTATGAGTCCTAGTCTTCACGGGAGGAATTTTGAAACCACAGAACTAAGTATCGAGGTAAATGTGAGCTGAGCTGACATCCTCTCTCTGAGTTAAATGGCTGAGCCATGAGAACATGAGCTGGATGCTGATGGCTCTTGTCAGCTGAGTCAGAGTCTATGAGGTTCACAGATGGAAGTTGACTAAAACCACACTTTCCTCTAGGATGTAGAAAACCCTCCTTGAAGAAGGACTTGGGTGCATGGCTGTGTCTACAGCAATTCCTTTGCCACAATTAGTGCAGAATTACTTGCAATATATTGTGGCAAGAAAAATCAATTTAAAAATGAGTGTAGAAAAAGAAAAGAAGGGGCTAGAGAGATGGCATGGTAGCTAAGAACTTACATTTCTCTCACAGAGGACCAGCGTTAAGTTTGCAGCACCCAAGTTAAGCAACTCATGACTGCCAGTAACAACAGTTGCTGGTAAGATCTGATGTCTCTGGTCTTTGTGGACACTCATGCTTATATGCACACACTCACACACATACATGTAATTAAAAATAGTTTTAAATAATCTTAAAAGGAAAAAAAGAACATAAAATTCCAGGACTTAATGTAGTTATTTCAAGGATATCAAAGTAAATGCATGCATTCAAGTACTGGCCCAGCAGCTTACTAATTTTAGTCATTTTAGTGAACTCAATTAATCAGTATTATGTAAATAATTCTTATATAAACTTACATAGAGAAAATCAGGACAATATTGACCACCATCTTCAGGCTCACGGCTTTAGTGAGGTGACTGCAGTCACTGCATTTCTAGGAAACCCTTTTTAAAAGGAAGAGTGCCAAGGTCTGACAACACTACCTACATCAGAGTTGATCAGAAGATTAAATGGGCTTCAGTATTTAAAATTTGCCTTTCCAAAGAAAAGTGATTTCTCCATAAATTTCAGTAATCATTATGATATATAGACAATATTATTATCTAATCTATATCATAAACATTTAAGAAGCCTTTTTGAAACTATTGTTGAGCTTGCAAGATGGAAAATCAACTAGTAAAAATCAATGTACATCTCCAATAAACATTTAGAGCATGTATCTTTTTAGATTTTTGTCATTTTACAACTGTAACAAAAACAATAATCTTGGGAATAAATCTCAAAGTAGCAAAGCAAGATCTTTAGAGAAAGAAAAATCTGTAACATCATTGAAACTTATAAAGAAAAACTAGATAAAATAGGACTGATGATCAGGAAGATGGTGTCATAAAAGTGACTGTGCCCTCCCTCAAATTAAGCCATAAAGCCAGCACATTTCCAGTTCTAGCAGGGTGTGTGCCAATGTCATTGCAGGAACAATTGCAGAGACAAGTTGAGGTTAAAGAAGGCCCTGACTTTTTCCTTTATCAATTCTCTCACAGTCATGCTTACCCACCCAGCCAGCTGGGAGGGAATGAAGTGACAGAAAGCCAAGGAATGGAGACTGGAATCATGAGTCATGCATTCCTTTGGGGCAACGGCTGAGAGGCAAAGGGGTCAAAGAATAGGACCTATATAAGTTGCCATCTCCTGGTGTTTCTGGGTCAAATCCAGTGCTGTGATTCAAAGGCAACATGTTTCCCATTGCCTCATGTTTGAGCAACTGCTCCCCAGATGGTAGTACTGTTTGGGAAAGTTAGGGGACCTGTAAGAAGTAAAACCTTGCTTGAGGTTTTAGAGCCTGGGCCCATTTCCTGTTATTTCTGCTTCTGGACTGTGGATGCCATGTAATTGGTTGGTCACATACTCCCTACTGCCATGCCTTCTCCACCATGATGGTTGAAATCCCTTTGCATTTGAAAGCCAGAGTAAACCCTTTCCCCTTGAACTGTTCTGGTCGGGGTACTTAGCACAGAACAGGAAAATAACTAGCACATCTGACTAGCATTAAGGAACTAGGATGTGTCCCCTAGTGCATGAACAGACTTTGGGAGCCCATTCCCATGATGGGATACTCTCTTAGCCTAGATACACTGGGAGGGCGTAGGCCCTGCCCCAAATGACTTGACAGATTTTGATGATCCCCATGGAAGGCCTCACCCTCCCTGGGGAGTAGATGGGGGATGGGATGTGGGGGTCAGTGGAGGGCATGGAAAGATGGGAGGGAGAGGGAACTGGGATTGATATGTAAAATAAGATTGTTTCTAAATTTAAATAAAGTTTATAAAAGAAAGAAAAAAGAAGAAGCCACAAGGGACAGGAGATGTAGCTCAATGGAAACTACCAAAGTGGTGCTGTCACTAGGACAGTTCATGAATTGAATGTGCAGGCCCTTAAGTAACTTGTGAGGTTTACAAGAACAACCAAGATAGTTTTTAAGAGTAAGAAGCAAGAAAAAGGCTTGAACCTAAGGTACTTAAAGACTGCTTGAAAATGTAAAAAAAAAAAAAAAAAAAAAAAAAAAAAAAAAAAAAAAAAAAAAAAAAAAATTTAAAAGGCTTAATTAGCTCAGGACAAGCAAACAGAACCCTGACAGTAGAGACTGAAGAACCACAGAATTATACTTTTGCATATAAAGTATGCAAAGTAGCATCACTTAAAAGTTATGATTTTTCTTTGCAACTTCCTTCACTCAAATATGTTTCAGTGGTTGATCCTGACACATGATCTAAGTTCATTTTTTTAACTTCTACATAGTATTAAGTTGCATCAAAACCATAATGATTGTAACTTTTAAATTAACAGAAATGATAGTCTCATGTCCACAACCTCATATTTCTTTATACCAATATATGAAGAGGTATTCTAGTGAGACTACTCAGTACTTTCAGGAACATTTTATCATGTGGTCAGTATGCTCTACCAGCATGCTTTCAGGAAAGTTGTATAATATTCTTAGTATATGACTGTAGCATGAAAGGGGCATCAAAGACATGTCAAAATAATAAGGGCAGGACAAAATATACTTGTTAAAATGCAACATTTTCATTGATCATAGAATCAATGCATAGGAAATATCTCTTAAATACCTGAACTTCAGAGTGTATTTCAGGAACTAACTTTGGGGTGGGGAGAGAGTTAAAGGGAACTTCACTTTTCACTCTCCCTGTTTCTATATTGTCTTTCAATAAATGTATTACATATCATAGATTTAAAACCTTAAAGCTTCAGCTGCATTTTTATTTATTTACATTGTGTGCATGTATGAATGTGGATCACCTGGCACCATGCATGTGGAGGTCAGACAACTATGGGAGTCAGTTCACTTCTTTAGCATGTAAGTTCCCAGGGACTAAACTCGGGTTCTGGCATTTGGTGGCATTTGCCTTTTCCTGCTTGGCCATCTCACTAGCTACATCATTTTAAAAGATTGAAAAGTCAAGAGTGGGACTGTAGCTCAGTTGTCAGAGTGCCTACATGGCATATGGAAAGTCTTGGGTTTGATTCCTAGGCTGACAAAAACTATATGTCCTGAAATCCCAGGACTTAGTGAGGTAGATACAGAAAAAAAAAAAAAACAGAAATTCAAGGTCGTCCCAAGTTAGACTAAAATATGTGATGCCCTGTCTTTAGAAAAGCAAGGAAGAAAGGGAGGGAGGGAGCGAAGGAAGGAAGGAAGGAAGGAAGGAAGGAAGGAAGGAAGGAAGGAAGGAAGGAAAGAAGGAAGGGCTTGAAAACCCTTCTTTGTTTTCATATTTTGTGTATTTACTATGTCCCCAGCTTATGGCTAAAAGCACATCCTTGGATTGCAGATTGAATATTGATGTTATACATGATTCACAAGTTGATAATTACACAGTTAATTTTCAAATCATGTATATTTTATTAAAGTGCTAAGTTGTCACCACTAAATTTCTAGAACCGAGGACCTAGCTCAGTGCTAGAGAACTTGCATAGTATGAGGCAAGCTCTATGCTCAATGTCCAATGTGTCAAAAAGAAAACTTAGAAACTCTTGAAGGAGGAAACATTTGTTTAATGTTCATTACAAGTGATGTCAATCATAGGACATTCTGTTGGTATCATTCTTAGGTTGGTAGAAATGGGCACCAACTTTGTTTTTTATGCAACTTAATGTTTAGATTTCATCAGTAACTAAAGGGATCAATACCACTTTAGCTTAAAACATACAGGATATTTTCTAAAGATGAAACCATACTTGGTAATTTAAAGCTATAATGTAATTTTCTTGAGGGTATGAACTAAAGACTATTGAAGAATTTATTTACTATCCTTAATCCTAACAGCCACCCTCGTAAGAAAGTAGTATTCATCACATCTTGTAGCTAAGGAACACAACATTTAAATGGGTTAAATTATTTAACTAATATCACCTGGGTTTCAACATGTCACAAGATGACTTGAGTCTGAGCCTTTTGAAATTACTACTCATCTCACGTGAAATTGAATCCTCTTGTTTAAAAAGACATATATGACTAATTTGTCTTCAGTGTCTGAGATTCTGTCTTCCATCTCTTGTATTGGGAGAGGGCCAATATCTGTTGAGAAAATTGGGAGCATGGGAGAAAAGGGGAAGGGAGCTAGGAGAATGAGAAGGGGAGAAGAAGAGGAATGCAGAGGACATGAGGGAGTCAGGGGAAGAATAGATGATAACAAGAATGGAGATATCATAATAGAGGGAGACATTTTTGACTTACAGAGAAATCAGGCATTAGGGAAATGTCTGGAGATCTACAAAGATGAAACCAGCTAACAATCTAAGCAATGGAGGAGAGGCTACCTTAAATGCCCTCCCCTGATTATGAGATTGAAGACTGACTTCTATGCCATCCTATAGCCTTCAACCTGCAGCTGATGGAATTAGAAGCAGACACCCACAACTAATCACCAAGCTGAACTGGAACCCAGATACAGAGAAGGGTGAGTGAAGAGCACAAGGGTCCAGACCAGGCTGGTGAAACCCACAGAAACAGCTGACCTGAATATCCGGGAACTCTTGCTCCCCAGACTGATAGCTGGAATACCAGCATGGGACTAATCTAGACCCCAGGAACATGGGTTTCTGTGAGGAAACCTCAGAAATCTACGGGACCTCCTGTAGAAGTTCAGTACTTATCCCTAGCATAGGTGTAGACTTTGGGAGCCTATTCCATGTGGAGGAATACTCCCTGAGCCAAGACACACGGGAGTGGACCTAGGCCCTATCCCAAAGGATACAATAGACACTGATGACACCCTATGGAAGGCCTCACCATCCAGGGGGAGCAGAAAGGATATGTGATAGGGTTTTAGTTGCAGGGGAGCGCGGTCCGGGAGGGCGGGTGGGAGAAGGGAACTGGGATTGTCATGTAAAACAATCCTGTTTATATTTCAAATAAAAAAGTTGGAAAATATATATGAAAACAGCTTTAATGAACAAAACCTTCCTTCTATAAAATACAATAATCCCCCAAAAGAATAAAGACAAAATAGCAATATTCTGCATACAAAGCCATGCCACTTCTAGACATATGCATGCTAGAGAATAAATACATCATCAAAATCACACACACAGCTACTGAAGGTGCTATGGATGTGGAATCCACCATCTACAGCATAGGACTGTTGCCACCACAAAAGCACAGGGGAAGAGATGGGCATGAAAATGCACGGACATACACTTGGCAATAAGCTATCCTGTTTTTCTTAAGGCAAGTTAATTAAGGTGATCAACTCTTTCTCTGAAAATGTTTTATGAACACTCTTCATAGTCAAAGATTCTTTCCTATCAGGTATGTCACCACAAAGTCAAACTCAGAAATTCAGACTTTTTTCATGTGTATGCACCAGCTTTTGTGTGTGTGTTCATGTGTATATGTGTGTGTGTGTGTGTGTGTGCTCCTGTGTACACATACATATATATACATGCATATATGCATACATACATACACACATGTTCCTATGCACATGTTCAAACATAATTTTTATTGAAAGCATAAAGTCTGCAACTTCCTATGAGGCTTCCGTGGTAGGACAGTAGCCTTGTCTTAGACTGCAAATCTTTATAATCTTAATTTTAATCTTTAGATGCCTCTATTTGTTTCCTTATAGCACTGAACTATTCGAGAATGCTTCTTCCCTGCTCAACACACTGCTTACCTAGAATATACAAAGGAAGTAACCACTGCTATTCTTGTTGGCTAAAGCAATTGCATAAATGGATTTTCTGTTACCTCTCTGCTTTTATCTATAAAACCAGACCCTTGAAAAAAA
The DNA here is from genome assembly GCF_003668045.3 of Cricetulus griseus. Lineage (NCBI taxonomy): Eukaryota > Metazoa > Chordata > Mammalia > Rodentia > Cricetidae > Cricetulus > Cricetulus griseus. The sequence goes on along the minus strand of NW_023276806.1, from coordinate 242,742,655 downwards.
TCATTTCGGGGCATGTTTTCTGGGCAGGTGTTATTCATGCTTCCTGGGTAACAATCTTCATCTACAGTTGAATATGCTCACTGTTGTCTGAGATAAAACTTTGGATTCTATTAAAGCAAAATTGCTGAGAAATATCAAAGTAGAAAACAGCTTTTCTCTAATTGACTGAATTCCAGGTTTGGAAGAAATTAACAAAACTAGAATTCAAACTATTCTAATATACAGCAATTTAGCTTTATTAAGTCCTAAATAAAAGAATGGGTTTGACACTAAATGATTAAATGTGACCATGCACCATGCAACATAGAAGTAGACCTTTCTGCTTCACATTTAAAATCAATTTCAAGTATAATTTTAGTTAAAATATTAAATTATTTCCTTTCACCTGGTAAAAGTTTAAATACGAAAAGTAATTTCCCTTTAAAACTAAGGAGGAAATTCCTACACAGTTGTCAAACCTGTGAACCATAACAATGATCAACACAGCAATATATCCATAAAGCTTATAATTCCATGTCTCCAAAAATTGAGAGAGGCAACCAAGGACTCCATTAACAGCCCAGATTGAGTTAGCAGGGGATTATCCTGACCAACCACTCAAACAGAGATGTTCTTTCATGCCTGGGACTGAAGCTTTTGTTTGTCTATGGTTCTTCTGGGGAGCACTGTCAGCCCAAGTGGGGGAGTGACTGAGTGTGTGTGTGTGTGTGTGTGTGTGTGTGTGTGTGTGTGTGTGTTATGTAAATTTAGGTAAATCTAAACTAATATGATTCCTTGAGTTTCATCAAGCTACATTGTTATTGTTTGTCCCACCTTCTCCATCTCTATTACCTTTCTTGACTGCTTCTAATTGGAGCCTCTTCCCCATTTTTCTATTTCCCACTTAATATCACTGTATCCTGTTATTTCCCTCTCAAGCCCAGATCCACTCTGCCTACAACCCCTCTATACTCTCCTACTTTCTGTGGTTACTCCATGTGTATACCCACATCTGAGGATTTTAAGCTAGGATCTAGAGATGAGAGAGGATGCAAAGCATTTGTCTTTATGGATATGGGTTTCCTCACTCAATATAATCTTTTCTAGGGCCATTGATTTACCTGTAAATTATTTCATTTCTTCTTACTACTGAATGGTGTTCTGCTGTGTGTATATACCATGTTTCCTATATCTATTCATCTGTTGAAAGACACTGAATTATTTCCACTTCCTGGGTATTGTGAATAAAGCAGTTATGAACACTGCTGAGCAGGTTGTCTATAGAGTAGGATGTAAAGGCTTTTGAGACTGTGCCAAGGAATGGTTTTGGCTGTTTCATATGAGAGATTTGCTTTTAATCTACTGAGGAGTCTCTATACTGATTTCCAGGGACTTCAGCAATTTGCATTCCTACCAACAGTGAATGAGGATTCCTCTTTCTCAAAATTCTCCCAGCATTTGTGGTCAGTTGTTTTGTTGATGTTAGTCACATTAGGACTGGGGTGAGATCAAATCAAACCTCAAAGTTGCTTTAGTTTAATTTTCCTTAATTGCTCAAAGTGGTGAACATTTCTTGAGATATTTATTTGCTATTTTATTTGTCCTCTTCAAAATTCTTTATTTAGAGACTCCTAAAAGAAAAATCCCTAGCAAAATTTTAAATTGGGTCATTGTTCCCATGACATTTTATAGCCCTTGGTTGCTTCTCAGGGTTGAGGGGGACTCCTATTGCTAAGGATACCTCACACTCACACTTAATACACAAGTGTGTTTTGAGCTGCATCTGACCTGGAAGCCTTTTTCCCAATCTAGTTTCCTTGGTTTCAGAAAATACTATGCAAGCTGCCATGGGAAGGAAGCAAACAGTCCTACACAGTTGTCAAACCTGTGAACCATAACAATGATCAACACAGCAATATATCCATAAAGCTACAATAAGTGGGGCTTGCATGTTGATGGCAACCAACAGATATCTAATTGGACTTAAGACCCACTCAACAGGAGGGAAAACATGCCCAGTAATGAAAAACTAGCCAGTTTCCCATGTTTAGAGGGGCCATGGGCAATTAAAAAAATACTACCATCATCTTGCTAGTCCAGCATAATTTTCTACTAGATTCTATATCTTATCCTTCATCCCTGTAGAAGCCACTCTTTATAGCAAATGGAGACTATCACAGAAAACAATTAGACACAACTCAGAGATCAACAGACAGTGAGGAGCCAGGCCCATAGATATATCTGTATCACAACTTCAGAGAACATCACCAAAGAGTAGACAGAAAGATTATAAGAACCAGAATCTCAGGAATTCTCTGGTGAAACAATTTCACCAGAAATCACCAAATAAACAATGGCAATCAATGGGCATATCAACATGAAAAGGGGGAAATTTCATGGGGTCCCACATCTAGAAGAAGGAGCATTAGCCTCTCCCAGGAATGGAACTCCCTCAGTTGAGGTTCTTTTTGAACTCAGGTCTGTGTCAAGTTGATCAAAAACCAACCAGAGTAAGAATCTAATTCAGATATATTTCAACTGACTGTATTCCTCCACACAAAGTCAATGGTATCTGGAATATATGCTATGTGGAATGTGTAATTACATAAAATTGGCATAATATTGGGACTGCATAGATGGCTTAATAAGAGCACTAACTGCTCTTCCAAAGGATCTAGGTTCAATTCTCAGCACCCACATGGCATCTCACAAGTGTAAAACTAGTTTCCAGGGAATCTGACACCTTCACACAGCCATATATGCAGGCAAAACACCAATGTGCATAAAATAAAAAAATCATTAAAATATACATTATATATATATATATATTATATATATATATATATATATAGTCAAACAAGCATAATATATGTCATTCACCTTGAGTACTTCTCCATTACTAAGAGACTTAACCAACATAAACCCATTTATAGGATTATAGATAATCCATCTTCTGTGCATCTAACCTGATACTTCAGATATTATCTAAATTATTTATGTCTATGAATTAGCCTCAAAATTTATTGAATTTTATCCATACACAAGCAGGTCAATCTATTACCAGTTTGGCAACTCTCTCCCACTGATATGACTAAATGTAAATCTACATTAATAGCTTTTCTGAGTAATAATTTGAAAATAAAAAGAAAGTTGTTTCTGAAAAAGGACAGAGTCCAGATTTCTGCAGTTTTCTTCTGTATATGTGGCACTTAAGTTTAGATTATTCATCACCAAGTACTTGCATTCAGAAGGGAGACTTGTGTGTAATGTATACACTTGTGTGTCTGGTTTGTGTGACTTGCTTGTAATGTACACACTTGTGTATCTGGTTTGGTTTGCACCACCCCTAAGAGAGAAGCTTTGCCAGTTTGTTTAGCAGTTACTAAGAACTTGAATTTACTGGTTATTTGAATTATTAATTTTCATAGTTACCAAGATCTACCTCAGAAAAATCAATGAACTACTTCTATATCAAATGACACATAATACAATTGTCAAGCAGAAACCAATTGCTTTTATAGAACACTTAAAAACTACAATGGACTTAAGTCTTGTAGGCTGAAGTTACTAACTCCAGTTTTACCAGGCAGTGAGCTTGTATCTTTAATAATTGTGTTCACAATCAGTAATAAATAATCAGTAATAAATAACCTGTTTCAACTAGCAGTTTTAATCAATAACCCATAAAAAGTCAAAAAATACCAGCAAATCCAGTACACAAGCTTCATGCTAAAAACAAAACTTTGACTTAAATAAAATGCATGTGTTAAATTCCCTTAAGGTAGCAAATACCTATGATACCTTGAAAATATGACAAGTTCATTTTGCTCACAGTTTTGGAAGTTTCAGTCCATAATCAATTGGTCCCATTGCTTTGGGGTATGAGCTGAAACAGCACATCCAAAAGGCTGTATGTAGTAGAGAAAAATCACTCACCTACTGCTCAGGCTGAAAGGGTGTAAGAGGTAGGCACTGTAACATCATAATCCCCATTGCCAAGGACCTGAACTCCTAAAATTATGGCCTAACTGATAAATTTCCGCAGCTCTTCAACAGCAACAAGCTGGAGACCAAGATGACAAGGGACTTAAAGAATACTTAAGACTTGCTCCCAAAGCATCTGGAAATGTTCAAGAATAGGAACTCCCAAGAGCTCAGATGTAGGGTGTATCAATGAGGCAAGACATTTTTTTTAATGCTGCATCCCAGAAGGAGATGGGACATAAGACTATTCTTGTGAGATAAAGAATTTAGTACATATATTTAATAGCCTTTGGAGAATAGATAGAGTTGAGATATGAGGTGCCACAATTCTTTCAGAGAAACAAGTTATGTAAAACCTCACTGGCACAGCTAGAATTTTCACTTCAATGACAAAACACTGTGAACAAAGACAACCTGGTGAGGGAAGGATGTATTTCAGCTTACATGTCCATGTCACAGTCCATCATAAAGGGAAATGCAGATAGGAATCTGGAGGCAGGAACAGAAGGAACCACAGAGGAGTGCTGTTTACTGTTTTCCATTAATACCTTGCTCAGCCTTCTTTCTTATTAAGGCTAGGTCTCCCTACTAACTGCTGGCAGGACCCACAGTGGGCTAGGCCTTCCCACATCAATCATTAATCAAGAAAGTGCCCTATAAACTTGCTTACTGGCAATCTTGTCAAGTGAAGTTCTTCCCACATAATTCTAGTTTGTGTCAAGTTAACAAAAACCAACAGGATGATGCCTGATTTCCCCTTTCTGAAATCTGAAAATATACATGTGTTTAGAGGTCAAAACACCAAAAATGGATCTTATCCGAAAGCCAGATAATCACAGGTCTTGCAGTGGTGTGCATTAGGAACCTATGAATACCCTGCAGGCAGCTGTAGACACTTCCGGCTTTGGCAGATGCCTGGAAGGGTAATGAAGTCCAAGGATTTAAGCAAGACTCAGTTGTAACTGATCAGATTACAACAATTGGCCAACTTTTCACTTTTTATTCTAAGCAAAGGAAATATTGACACTTCTTTAGAAATGGATAAACCAAATGCACAATTATTTTTATATATGACTAAAATAAAGGAGACACTAAAAAGGAGACACACAGCATAGTCATTGACATTAGTACACAAAAGTTAACATTTTGAGAAATATGTTTAAGGTAATAAAGAAAAAATACAGAAAATAGACAAATTTAGATTTATAGAAAAGAATTAAATGTACCTTTGAAAATGTAACAGAGTATCTGTGGACAATCAATAGTCCAATGGATATATGTAGAAGGTACCTAGTAAGCTAAACTAAAGGTCAAAAGAAATATTCAAGTAGTTGAGAAGAGAATAAAGAATAGGAAATAGTGAAACAAGTATATGAAGTGTGTTGGTTCTAACGAATCAATCCACTACATGTGAGCTGATAGAAAAAAAAAAAAAAAGCAAATAGAAGAGCTGTTGGTGAAGAATTAATAGTCAGGAATTTAAAGAATTTCTCTTGATATGTATGAAGATATGGTCTTACATGTTCAAGAAGCTCTAAATTAAAGGAACTTACAAAGAAAACTGTATCTGGAAACATCTCACTAATGCTGAAGGAAAGTAAAGACCAATGAAAAAAAAATCACAAAATCAGTCAGATACAAAGACATACAGCTTTCAAAGCAACAATAAGACTTGACAGGGTTGCACAAAGCCTGAAAGAAATAACAAGTTAGTTGAAAAGGGAATATCACTGAGCAAAAGTTATGCCTGTTTTAAATATTCCTTAGAATTATATCTATGTAAAAATATTTTCAGTCATACAAATGAGAAAAATTAGTCAGCTAATCTTTAATAACAGGGTATTAACAACTTTATAATTTGTCAGAGAAAATTACAATGACTGAAAGGTTAAAGATATGCCACTGATATGAAATGCTAGATGATTAAAACATATCAAAAACTAATTTCACATTTATAAAGTTACTTTTTAAGGGAAGAATTAGAAATTTAAAAGTTATTGAACTCATTGTGCATATTTGCAAGATTTCTCTTCCTGTGTTTTTCAAACCACTGACATACATGAGTGCTGTCCTCCCCCGTGAGAAAGGCAGAGCAGGGATGATCATCTGCATTGTGTGTTGAAAGAAACGTCTTCACAGAAGAGTTACCCTTCGTGATAAAGTCAAATCCAAATACGAAATGCTTATTTCCTACTGAGTTTATCATTTGAGCATGATCAAGTAGATGATAAATTAGTAATATGCAGAAGCATGTTAAGATACAAAATGTGTCTAATGTATGCTAAATCATTACCAATACATAGTAAATAGTTAATGGTTACTTCTAATTGTCTCAAAATATCTATGATGGCTACTCTTCATTGTCAATTTAACTAAACACAAACCATTAGGCATTCCCATGAGGGACCTTTTTGATAAGATTATTTAAAGTGGGAAAACCAACCCTAAAGGTTGGTGGTACCAGCTTGTGGCAGTCTAGATAAAAGGACATCTAAGGAGGAAAGAAACTTGTTATTGGCATGTTTGTTGGCCTGTTCATTTGTTTTTTATCTTCTTCATTCTTAAAATGGTATGAGAGCCAGTTTCTTCTACATACTAATGAAGACTGAAGACCAGCAGTATTCCAGATATCCTCCCAGTTTTCAGTCCCAGATTCAAACTACTGAGACATTAGCAACATGAGTGGAACAATTTTTAGGTTCTCAGACCCTCCAAGAATCGCCATTATTGAACTACCCAAATGTGGCTATGCCACATAAGCCAAACAAATAAACCTCTCTAAACCTATATTCATCCTAACAGTTCTGTTCTCATACAGAATTCTGAGTAATACAGTATCTTTAGTTCTATATGTAAAAACTCAATTAAAATTTTCTTTACTCTTATATTTTGGTTGTGAGCCTAGCCTTTAATGGCTGAGCCATCTCTCCAGCCAGGAAGATCCAGTTGGGGGAAGAATAGAGAAGGAGAGCAAGAAAAGATATACCTTAATAGAGGGAATCATTATAGGTTTAAAGAGAAACCTGTCTCTAGGGAAACGTTCAGGGATCCATAAGGATGACCCCAACTAAGAATCTAAGCAATGGTGGAGAGGCTGCCTTAAATGCTCTTCCCCTATAATGAGATTGATGACTACCTTAAATGCCATCCTAGAGCCTTCATCCAGTAGCTGATGGAAGCAGATGCAGATATCCACGGCTAATCACTGAGCCAAACTCCTGGAATTCAGTTGTAGATAGAGAGGAGGGATGAGCACAGGGGTCAAGACCATGCTGGGAAAACCCACAGAAACAGGTCACCTGAGCTAGTGGGAGCTCACAGACCCCAGACTGATATCTGGGAAACCAGTATAAGACTGAACGTGGCTCCCCTGAATGTGGTTGTTAGCTGGGGGACCTGGGCATTCTATGGGGCCTCTGGCAGTGGAACCAGTATTTATCCCTAGTGCACAAATGGGCTTTGGGAGCCCATTCCCCATGGAGAGATACTCTCTCAGACTTGATACATGGGGGAGGTCCTAGGTCCTGCCCCAAATGATGTGTCACACTTTGATGATTCCCTCATGGGAGGTCTCACTCTTCCTGGGGAGTGGATGGAGGGTGGGATGGGGGTTGGTGGGGGCATGGGAGGGAGAGGGAACTGGGATTGGTATGTAAAATAAAATTGTTTTTAATTTAAGTAAAATTTATTTTTAAAAAACTCGACAATAGAGTGCCTAGTATATGAAGGAACAGGCTGTTAAGTTCACCTAAAGTGTTCTTATTAGTAAGTATGATTGTGTACAGCTAAAAAAAATTTTCTTTACTCTCACTACAATCTTCTTTACTTTCAATGGGTAGAGGCATTTACTGCTAAGCCTGACAACCTGAGTTCAATCCCAAGGACCCATATTGTGAATGTAGAGAACCATCTCCTGCAAGGTGTCTTTTAAACTCCCCACTCAAACTCTGACATATATTCCCATGTTTGGCTTTGTTTGTGTCTGTAATAATTCCTTCCTCTTCCTTTTCTAGTTCAAAGTCCTTGTGGAGTAAGATAGCCAACGAACTTGTGAATATATCAAAAAACTTTAGGAACATAATCTCCAGTTCAAAGACACTATTTTATCAACTGTGTTTTTAAAAATAATATTGCCCCTTCTATCAAATGTATAATATTCAACTAGGGGACACTTACATTTTGTGAAGACTTTCCTCGTGTAATCCACTACACTCACAGTAAAATGCTGAAACATTTTCAACCTCTTTTTTGGGGGGGTCATGTAAAATATTTTGAAGTATTTTAGATATGAAATAAAATCTATTCTTAGTTTTATATTTTTATTAACCTGCAAATGGATAAATCCTATTTTTAAAGACTCATTTGTGAAAAATGAGTCAAATGTCACAAAATGTTCTGCTTGTCATTGCAGGCTTGTCGATCTGTTCAGAATTGTGTGTGTGTGTGTGTGTGTGTGTGTGTGTGTGTGTGTGCGTGCGTGCGTGCGTGCGTGCGTGCGTGCGTGCGTGCGTGCGTGTGTGTGTGTGTGTGTGTGTGTGTGTGTGTGTGTCTGCTTAAGGTCAGTGCATATATTTGTGTGTAGTCCCTTACGGAACAACATCAGTAGACCCTATGTTTTCTGAGCTAGTTTAAAGAGTGTCTGCTATCACACTACCAAAGGGAAACAGTCAACATGTGCAACAGGTATTCAGAAACCTTATCATAGAGTCCAGTATGCTTTATAGTACATACATAAAAATCAAGTTAGGAAAAAAAACCTTTGAAGAAACAGAGCCCTGTGACAAGAAGTCAAGATACAAGCAATGCAATAAACATTTTTTGTTAATTATATTGAAAAATTGTTGTTGCCAATCTCAGGAGTCCTGGATAAAGTCAAGCTCTCTTTAGTCAAATTATCTGTCTCTACACATAGCTTCATATAATCAAACACTTCGTGCACCTCTCAGACGAGATGAGCATATGAAACCCAGAATGTGTTTTCCTCAATCAAAATAGCACTCCCGGGTAGCCTTCCTAGTTCTGTGATTCATGTTTATAAATACAAGTCCTGGTAGCTCAGATCTCTCTTCATTCCCAGTACACTCATTATCCCACATTTCCTATCCTCCCTACCTTGAAAGGAACACAAACTATCAGAAGGGAAATCATCGATGAAGAAATAGGTTCTGATCCTCTGTCTTAGAAGACCTTCATTAAGACAAGCTATCTTTAAAGAAAATATTCTAAAGGAAAACATTAAGCCTTTTACAGAGAAAATAAAATAATCTTTGAATTACAACTCCATTGCCTTATTCTTGTATCCTTTCATTATCTTAGGGACCCCATACTGAACTTGTATACCTAATATCTTGTTAATGATCAGTGCTTATTCCACTAATCTAGGAATGTGAATTAACTGTTTTTTTTAACCTGTCTGATTGCAGGGATTGGAAACACGTTCTTTTACAAGTGAACTCAAAGTATCAAGATTTTTATTGATTTCTATCTTTTTCACAAGGTGGTTGGTGGGAGATTGGCATGAACACAATTGTTCCTATGGATATCACCATTTCCTTGTGATGCGAAAATTGGACTCTTCCCAAACAGCAGGAATTCACAGATAAAGCATGTGTCCCCTGGGCAAGACGCCAGCAAGCTTGGGTATTGGTATTCTGACGCACAGGGTGCTACTCTCAACTAAGGCACTTGAGCAGTTTCTGAATTGCTTCAAGAACACAAGCTGCACCATGATAAAGATAATGATGTTTAGTCTGTTTATCAAACAAATCTTTTCCACAGTAACAGAAGAAATTGCGTAGAAAACCGGTGCTGTCCAACTGCACACTGGACATGGCTCTGTTTCCATCCACTCGCCACAAACAATACCCCTGAGACGCGCATCAGAAAGGAGGATAAAAACATCAAGATCCATTCTCTCATTCTCTTTAAGTTTGCTGTTTCCCTTGCACCACTTGCTATAGAACTTGAGCATCTCTCTGCCTTCATCATCCACTTCACTTCCTTGAGCTTCAGAAGCCAGCTCCACACCTGGATAACTGCGACACTCACCCTTGAGCGCAGGACCCTTCCTGTGTCCAAAGTCCCAGCTTGCCACTTCCCCTGATGCAAGAACACAGTGGCATCTCTCATCTAGCCAGGCTGGGGCAGGGAACCAGGACTGAACCCAACAGTTGCAGAGAGTCTGCTTCAGATTTGAGCGCATCCACGTTAAACCCAAGACAAAGGCTGCACTGAGTCTTTCTTGGTGCGCGCCCTTCCCTGAGTAACCCGTCCTCGCTTTCTCTCTCAAGCCTACCTAGGAGCATTTGAGCCTGGGAAGTCACCGACAGGAATTGCCTTCAGAGGGGTGCGGCCGCGGGTGTAAACAGTGCTTACTTGTAATCCACCAAGGGTCTACCAAGGGAACTACCCCTGCAGCACCGGACTAGGGAAACCTAGCTGGAGAGTCTGCCTCCAGTAGCTTGGGTACCCATCTCAACAGGGAAGCAGGACCTCCCGTGCAGAACCCACCTGGGCAAAGGCACCTGCTGCCTGCGCTCCAAGGTAGTGCTGTGCCAGGTCTTGCGCTCTGGAGCAGGACAAGCCTCCCAGGACCGCAAGCCAAAGAGAGTGTGGACTCTGCCAGCGGTTGATCAAATGGTCTTTGCCATCACTCACCGGAGAGGGTGAAGTAGCTCAGGCGGCCGGCAGGCTGCGCGCAGCCAGCATCCCAGGGCAGTTGCATCCTCCCATCCTTTGTCAGTGACTGGTGGTGCACTCCTCCACAGCTCACAAACGTGCAGTCTGGTGGCAGGCAGCCCGGCTCTGGCTTGGCTCCCCAGCCCTCTTCCCTCCTCTGAGCCTCCTCCCCTTCTCTGTCCCCCTCCACCAGCGGCACTCACTGGGCTCCCATGATGTCATCCAGTGGAAATCTGCCATGCTCAAAAACTGGAATAATCCAGCGCTCAAGCGGGGAAAGCAGAACAGGCAGAAGATGCAGCAGAGGCTTTCAGAGTTCTCAGAATGTAATGTGGATGTGGACACCACTGTTTAGCTGGAGTCAGGGACAGGACAGAGCACGGACTTCGGGGGCGGGGGGTGGGGGGAGGTGGTCCGTACAGTGCAGACAGAGCCTAGAAAAGACAGTGTTTGCTGCTCTGGGGATTCTTAAGTGAGTATCTAAATTGTCAGCAAAAGACAAGAGGAAAGTTTTGTTGTCATTTTTGTTGTTGGTGTCATCCTTTTGACTTCTCAGGAGCCACATTTCTGAGATGATTCTTGTGCTGCAGGCAAGAGAATGAAGAGAACCTCTAGGAACACAGGAAAGTTCAGGACATCTTGTCAGTGGCTGCTTTGGCTATGTGCAGCTAAAGTTGAGAAGTGATAAAGGGTAGATGATGTCCTACACTGTAAGACTGCTGCTCTGGGATTGGAAGCCACCGTAATTCCTAGGTATCTTGGTAACTCTCTCCTCACATACAATACCAATTACTAACAGACATCCTAGGACTGCCTCACTGGCTTCACTAAGGGCAGCCATCAAGTAGGGAAACAAGTCAAAGGACCTTTAATAAAAACGTATGGTGCCAGCTCCTATGGTTTAATGATCTTTGTAATCTGCATAGAAGTCCCATTAGAGGAATCGGATCAAACAGCCTTAGTATTTTAAAGTTTCACCAGTACTAATACATATGCACAAACTACAATCTGAGATACAGGCCTATATGAGTCTAGAACAGCTGCAGGTCAGAAACTCTTGCTGTTAAATGCCAAAGTCCCTGGTGCTGGAGAGGTGTCTAGGGGTTAAGAGCATTTACCGTTGTCTTGTGGGACCTGGGTACAGATTCCTAGTACTCACAGCAGAAGACTGAGTGACCTCCACAACTCCAGTTCCCAGGGATCCAATACCATCTTTTGGCCTCTTCCAGCACCTGAACACACATGATTCTCAAACACATACTCAGGCCCAAACATATACACACAAAATAAAATAATAACTCCTAACAAAACAATCAAATGTCAGGCCCAGCATCAGAGAGGTTGTGCTTCCAAGAGCCTGTTGACTTTCCCAGGATGGCCTGTCACTTCTCATCCCCAGATGAGGTTGGGCTACAGCAACAGTCAGTGTTGACAGTGAAAATGACCCTCCAATGCCTGAGAACAGCATCTAGACTCTATTCTGTAGAGCTACACCTGCTGGGATAGCATTTACTACAAATTTGGGTACAATTAAAATCCCAGTCTTTTTGTAAATAGAAAGAGGATTACACATAGCAGTAACTGTAGCAACAACATTGAAACCTAGTCACGAGATTAGATAGGTTTGTTCATGCATTAGGAAATAGTGAAATCCAGTAGGGCTTCTTCCATTAAAAAAAAAGGCTAAATTACCTGTGAAAAGCCAGACTGATGTTGGAGCAGTAGCTCAGTGGTTATTATAATCAGTTACTGCTCTTACAAAGGACCTGGTTCAGTTCCCAGCACTCACAATCACCTGTAACTCCAGCTCCAGGGTACACAGTGACCTCTTCTGATCTCCAGAGGTACTAGATATTCACATGTGTACATATATACATACAAGTAGGCACATCACTCATACATACCAAAGAAAAATAATCTCTCAAAAACAAAATCAGAACTCATTTTAAACAAAATATCCAAAAGGTTGGGATACATATAGTTTGGAAATACATAGCAAATCTGAAAGTTTTGATTTCCACCTAGCCATTTGCAAATAATAATGTTTCAAGTATTGTAGACATCTTTAACATCATTCATATATATTATAGTGAGATACAGTGAGTATCTTTGCTAATACCCCTACCTTATATTAATTTATTAGATTAGTTATTATATTATTTATAATATTATATTATAATAAAATTTTATGATATATTAATTTTTAGAAATTTTATACATTAATACAATGTATTTCAGTAATTATCATCCTGCTCACCCCTCCCAACTCTCCCTAGTTCCTGTAAAACTTTCCAGCTTCATGTCCTTTTATCAATATCGAACAGTATCTAATTTGTCCTGCCAATATTCTCAAGGGTGAGGATCGGCCAATGGAACATGGTCAACATACCAGGGACCACACACATAATAAAGCTGGCTCTCTCTTTCCTAGCAGCCATCAGCTGTCAGTAATTCCTCAGCTAAAGATGGAAACTTTTGTCACTCATGTTGGAATGCTGACTCCCTTTGTCTCATCTGTGTTTTGTGCAGGCAATCACAGCTGTCATCTCTTCATGACTACAATAATCCCGACACATCCACTAAACACTGTTTTTTCCTGGTCATCCCTGATTCATGGCTCTTAAAATCTCCCTCTGCCTCACTGTTCTATGATATACTCTGTACACTGAGTGGGGGAATATGTAATATGGATGTATCCCATTTATGACTGAGTACTCTGTAGACATTTGTTTCTGTGTTTTGACTAGCTGTGAGTCTATGCATAACCACTATCCATTGAACAAAGATGTTTCTCTAATAAGGACTGAAAGCTTCACTAATCTATGGTACAGGGATTTATATTTAGAACACAGTGTGATACTGTCTCCACTCAGCAAAATGCTAGTAGTTGGTTTACTCCTATGGCTTATGGTCTCTCCAGTCATTGGTTCTTGACCAGGTTTACAGTGCCAGTTATGGATTTATGCCTAAGAAGTGGGTTCTAGTCTAATCAGAAAGCCTTTAGGTACCCCATAACATGTGTGCCACTATTATACCCACAGGCATGTTTTGCATGCAGATCATTATATAGCACACAGAGTTCACAGCTGGTTAACACTGCAATCGACTCTCCTCACTCAGCAGCCTGTGCCGCCTTTTGGTTCTATGAAAGTTACCCAGTGGGAATTTAATAAGCTACCAAGTCAGTGTCAGCTTGATTTCCTCAAATCCTGTGTCCAAAGTACAAGATTTCTTTATCAATAGGGTCTCACCATCATGTTCTGGTGGACAACCAAGAGTGATGGCAAGGGCCTTTGTTGTTTTGGGGGTCTCTTGGATCCTTCTGACTAAAAACTATGATGGAAGGGCTTTTTGTCAGCAGTATCTTTCAATGTTTAAATTTTTAAGATATTAATTTATTAGTTCCTCCTCAGTAGAAAAGACCATACAAAATTCATGAACAATTCCTAGAAATGATTATTTTTTAAATATCAAAATAGTGAAGATCGTTTTTAAAAATCATAGCAAATGTAAAATAAGCTACTGACAATTAAGAACTTGGGGATGTAAACAATGGCAGTCTTTGAGATGGGGAAGCATTCTAGCTGCTTTATAAATTAATTAGAAATGTTAACGTTAAATACGTTTTAGAAGGTCAAGTTGCAAAACCTGCCTCTTGGATTGGTTCTTTGATGCCCCACCTGTTTTCATTGTCTCTCTTTATCTTCTGTTCCTAAGTACCACTGGAACTAGTGCACGAGCATGGAAACAAACTAGATCTGGAGAAATTAGTAACCATACAAACAAAAAAATGAATTCTTAGGCCTGCTCAAAACTAACTAAATAAATAGCATTGCTGTAGGGACTGAAGAAATATCTCAACAGTTAAGAGCTGGGTGCTCTTCCAGAGAACCTCAATCCAATTCCCAGCACCCATGTGGTAGCCCATAACCATCTGTAACTTTAGTCCCAGGGGATCCAACTACTTCTTCTGCTTCTGCTGGCACTACTGCATGGTACACAGATATATAAGCAGGCGAAAGATCAATACACATAAAATGAAATAAATATGAAAAATAAATTACTGCCTTTAAAGATATCAAAGAAAAACTGTCACCAATGATAGTGGTTGATGTCTGGACTGGGTATTTTCAGGTCCCTGACCACTTAGTCAAGCAACTGAAATAAAGGCACAGATTTGCAAAAGTAGCAAGGAAATTTTTATCATGGCAAAACAATAGTATAAGCTATAAAGAAATATATTAGATAAAGGACCCTAATTATTGTTTAGTACTTTTCTGGGGCTCATGAAAAGCAGGAGTTTGGTTCCTAAGGGCTGCAATGTAGATATTTCTCCATTTTGAGTACATAATAACTGTATAATCATTCATCTACTACACATGTTGCTTCCCACAATGCATTTAATTTTAAGTATATATACACAAGTGACTCCTAGGCATAAGATGATAAACAGTGGGTTCTCCTTTAAAAACCACTTAAAGGACAGTTTGCCTTATTATGCACGCACCTCAACCAGTTTAGGTTGGATCAACTCCCTAATCCTCTACTTGAATATACTGAAAACACATTTGAACAAAATCTGTCTATGTTTGATGATCATTAGAGATGAGAAACACGTTCAGATTGTGCTGTGTGTAGATAGATTGGGTGGGATCCTAGGTTACTAGTATGTTACTATGTGAATTGTTTTGAGAATCATGTGTATGCATATTACATGCAGACAACAGTCTTAGGCTGGCAAGTACCTTGTTAAAAGAGAGAATCTGGTATAAGCCAAAGAAGAACCCTTGGTTGCTGCTATTCTATTCTCCATGCTTGTCTGCCTCAAAGTTTTTGGGACAAGACTGTTTTCACAGGCCTGTTATCTCAGCTCTACAGGATAGAAAAGAAGAGAATAACCAAGTTCAAGATAGAGCTCAAGGTAACCTCCAGCAATTTAACAAGATGCTGTCACAAATTAAAGGCCCTAAGAGGTGCATTAATTGTAGAATGTTTGCCTAACACACATGGGGCCCCAGCGAATATAAAATACACAAGTATTGGGACTGGGTTTTTCTTTTAGAAACAGAATCTCGATGTGTAGTCCATCCTAGCCTAGAACTGAACTGATTCATCATCCTTATCACAATGCTAGAGTTACAGGAGTACACTGCCATGCTCACACCTAGTCTATATGTCTCACTTTAAGGAACATAAAATGTAGCCGTGTGTGTGTGTGTGTGTGTGTGTGTGTGTGTGTGTGTGTGTGTGTTGTGTGTGTGTGTGTGTGTGTGTGTGTGTGTGTGTGTTTTATTTGGTCCTATGGAAAACTCAGTTATATGATTCAGTACTTCTTTGAGAATTAAAAATATTGTGTTTTGGCAATTCCCATGATCTTTCATCTATAAAACTGAGCTTACTCACATATAGTGACAATGCCAACAATCCCAGTAACCTTCCAGAGATGGAAGGTGGAGAGTGGTGAGTCCCCAGAAGTCCTGGTATTCAGTGTGCAGTAGGAAAACAAAGAGGAGAACGTGTGTCATAGGAGGAAGGTGAGAACCATCACCTGAGGCTGTCATTTGACCTCCAGGTATGCACCATGATACAAATCCACACACAAACTGTTCATGCACAAACAGGCATACACATGTGCACATGCACTGCAAACACACACCCATGTCTTTTCACAGTGGGTGTTGGCCACAATATCCTTGCCTGAGAAATAACAGTTTTCATTTATAACCCATGATTTCAATTTTCCTATATTTTCAAAAATGCTGTTCTGTGGCTTAATAACTTGTTTGAAACCAGATGGGATGCAGCATACCTATAGCCCCAGCAGTAATAATGCAGAGGCAGGAGGATGTCAAGCCAGCTTGTGCTATATGGTAAGTTCCAAACTCAGTTACACAGTGAGACACTGATTTTAAAAAAGGAAAAAAACGCTCCACCTTTTTAGTGTTTTAAAATATATTTTATCCAAATGAATAACTAAAAGCTACCAAAATAAAATATTCAGTTGATAGAACAAAAAATTCAAAAATATTATAATTCTATTAAAAGTTTATATCTTAAATCATATTTTATAATATTCACTCATATTCTAATCTTGTTTAAACAATGAATATTTTTGACACTGAAGATTTACAGTGGCTGTATAAACTCAGCCTCTATTATTGATGCTCTGCTATACTGTTTCCATGATGATATGCGATTTTCTTCACAAAAGCAGCCAGTGATTGAGCAGAGAAGGAAGGAAGGGAGGGAGAGAGGGAGGGAGGGAGGAGGGAGGGAGGAGGGAGGAGAGAGGGAGGGAGGGAGGAGGAGGAAAGAAGAGAAAGGGGAAGAGGTAAGGAGGGAGGGAAGGAAAGAAAGAAAGGAGAAAGAGAGAGAGAGAAACAATACTCTCCCTTGTGTCTCCATGTCTTCCATCAAATACAATTTTTTTATGCTTTGGTTTAACTTTATTTAATAGATTAACTTATAGCAAGTAATTTTTAAAGCAAGTTTTCCAGGGGTAAAATACTTGCTGTATTTGACCTGAGTTCAAATTTCCAGAACCCACAGAACATCAGGTGTGGTAGTGAATGTCCATAATCTCAGTGTTCTTAGAGCAAGCTGGAGGCAGAGACAAGCGACTCCTAGAAGTTCTCCTCAGGCCAGCATCATAAACAATCAAGAGTCTCTGTCTCAACAAGATAAAGGTGAAGTTGATACCATTTTGTCACCTTAGACTTCCCACACCCATGTACATACATGAGCACACACGTACCATGGTATGGCTTTACTGTTGATATACCATAAATACAATTGGAAATTATGTAATGTGCCAAAGGTGTGCAGCAATGATTATATGTGGTAATCTGTTTTATCTTCAATGTACCACATGCCGTGGCGATCTTATTAACTGTCCTTAAACAC